>NW_027362762.1:162076202-162251202 GCF_046119375.1 Phyllobates terribilis | reverse complement strand
GTCATTTATATCAAGTGATGAAAGACGATTTCTCAACAAGGCATCTGATATGAGGTATACAAGGATCACTCTCCTCAGCAGTCTATAACCTGTATGCCCATATTAATAGTTTAGATAGGTCAAATGTGATGACAGATTCTCTTTAAGGAGTACCTGTCATGTAAAAAAAAATTATTATTCTGCAGATAGGGGGTTAATCTGCAGGTTAATAGTGTTCTGAGTTCGTGCAGCCGCTGCACTGAAAGCCCAGCTGCCAGGAGGAAATTAATTTTATTCCCCTCAGAAGCATCCGGCTTTCAGTCAAAGAGGCGCAGCCATTGCTTCAGTCAACGCTCAGTACATAGTGAGTGGTGGCTGTAAGGACACCCGGCACTAACTGACAGCCAGTTTAGTGGTGCATCAGTAGAAAGCCAGCTGTCAGTCAGTGCTGGGGAATTATTACAGCCACCGCTCACTATGTACTGAGCGGTGACTGAAGCCGTGCCGGCCACACCTCTGTGGCTGAAAACAAGAGACTGCTGGGAGGAATAAAGTTAATTTCTGGTAGCCGGAAATCCAGTGTGGCAACCACATAGCTTTAGAATGCTATTAGCCTGCAGATTAACCACATATCTGCAGATTATTAGCATTTCTTTTACATCACAGGTCCCCATTAAATTTGGTACAACAGTGGCATTACCTAAAACAGGACATACCTGAAGAAATGGTCAAGAAAATTGTTCCAGGAGGCTGCTAAGAGGCTTATAGCAACATTAAAGGAGCTGCAGAAATTTCTGGCAATCATTGATTGTGTACTACAAGTGACAACACTTATATTGTTCATATGTCTGGCCTGTGGGGTAGGAAAGCAGAATAAACACCAAGCCCAGCTATGTTTTGGCAAAACCTACATCAAGAATGCCAAAAGAATGTGGGAAAATATGTTATGGTCTGATGAGACCAAGGCTTTTTGGCCATAATTCCATAAGGCATGTTTGGTGCAAAGCGTACACTGTGCATCACTAAAAGAACACCATAACCACAGTGGTGGAGGCAGCATTATGCTTTGGGGTTGTTTTTCAACAGCTGGAAAAAAAAAACACAACATTTTACCTGGGGTGTAGGAACATTTTACATCCACTGTACTTGCAAATCAACAAAAGAATGGTTTCACCAGAAGAAAATTAAAGCTTTGGAGTAGCCCAGCCAGAGCCCAGACCTGTTTAAAAATAAAAATCTGTGGGTGACCTGAAGAGGGCGCTGTACATTGTGATTGTAATGAAGGAGAATGTTACCCAAGGATACAACACCCTTTATCACAGTGTGCAGAATTATTAGGCAGCTTGTTGTCCTCAGGCAAAATGGGCCAAAAATTAGATTTAACTGATCCTAAAAGGTCAAAAATTGTTACAAGTCTTACAAAGGGATGCAGAACTCTTGAAATTGCTAAAATATTGGGGTGTAAACACAGAACCATCAAAAGTTTAGTTGCAAATAATCAACAGAGTCACAAAAATGTGTTGAAAAATAAAGACGCACATTTACTGCCAAATATTTGAGAAGAATGAATCATGAAGCGACCAGGGACCCATTATTCTCCATTATTATACATTTTGGGGTGGAAAATAGAAAAATATTTTTTATTAGATGGGGGTCCATCTTATAGTTTGAATAGGTACGGTATCTAACCTGGAGGGCAGTGGAGCGAGGTTCACAGGAGGCAGGGTCCCTCAGGAAGTCGGCGGCTGCAGCTGATGAGGTCAGATGCTGTAGAGCCTGTGCCGGGGCCTGTGCCTGGCTGAGGCCCCTACCCTAGCCGGTTCCTGTGCGGGGGGCCTCTGGCTGGGACTGGGGCCGAGGCCTCTGGCGGAGGCTGGTGCCGGGGCTTCTGGCTGGGGCTGGGGCCGAGGCCTCTGGCTGGGGACGAGGCCTCTGCCTGGGGCTGAGGCCGTGGCCTCTGGCTGTGGCTGGTGCCGGGGCTTCTGGCTGGGGCTGGTGCTGGGGCTTCTGGCTGGGGCTCGGGCCGAGGCTTCTGGCTGGGGCCGAGGCCTCTGGCTGCGGCTGGGGCCGAGGCTGAGGCCGGGGCCTCTGGCTGGGGTTGAGGCCGGGGACTCTTGCTGGGGCTGGTGCTGGGGATTCTGACTGGGGCCATGGCCTCTGGCTGGGGTTGAGGCCGGGGACTCTGGCTGGGGTTGGTGCCGGGGCTGAGGCTGGGGTCTCGGGCTGGGGCTGGGACCTCTGACTGAGGTCTGTACCGGGCTGCGGTTGGTGCTGGGCTGTGAGCGGCGAAGCAGTGCGGCCTGCGCAGGTTTCCGGTGTGCGGCAATCTTACTAGAGCTGTGATCTACAGGAAAATGGCCGCCGGAGATATCGGTCCGCGCATGCGCTGGCTCGGGGGGCAATTTTCCTGTAGTTCACAGCTCTAGGAAGATGACTGCGCACACCGGAAACCTGCACAGGCCGCACGCCGCTCACAGCCCGACACCGGCCCCAGCCCCAGTACAGGCCAGGCACAGGTGCCGACCCCAGCCGCACACCTCTGCTGACGCCGCCGCCGCTACCCCCACCGCGTTCCTGGAGGACTACACCGCAGGTAAATTTTGGACTATAAGACGCACCCCTCATTTTCTTCCCAAATATTGGGGGAAAAAAAGTATGTCTTATGGTACGAAAAAAAAGTAATAATAAAATTAATCATCAAAAATACAAATTGTATAATAATTGTGCTGACATATTCCAGAACTACAATCTTCCTGGAGGCCCAGAAATACAAGGTGTTCAATGCTCAGAGACATGGCCAAGGTAAGGAAGGATGAAACCCGAACACCACTGAACAAGACACAGAAGTACAAGGTGTTCAGTGCTCAGAGATATGGCTGAGGTAAGGGAGGCTGGAACCTGACCACCACTAAAGAAAACAGAGAAGTTGAAATGTCAAGACTGGGCCAAGAATTATCTGAAGACAGAGAAAGGTTTATGGACTGATGAGATGAGAGTGACTCTTAACAAACCAGATTGATGGGCCCATGGCTGGATCAGTGTTGGGCACAGACCTCGACTTTCACTCAGATGCCAGAAAGGGGGTAGGGTCCTGCTATGGGCTGCTAATATTAAATATGAGTTAGTTGGACCTTTTTGGGTTCAAGATGGACTCAAAATCAACTCCCAAACCTCGCAGTACCTGCCTGCCTGCCTGTCTGTATACCAGCCGTGCCTGCCAGTACTCACCCGCCTATCTGCATTCCCGTTGGACCTACCGCACCTGCCGATGCTTATCTACACACCAGCCAAACCTGCCCGTTTCTGCATAACCCGGTGTGGGTCAATATCTGTGTGACCGAGGTCTGCCCTGGAGTAGCACCTGGGCCACCTCCCTAGTCCATCCTCGGACCGCGGAGTCGATTAAGCCGCCATGCGTCCGGGGTTGGATCTGGCGAGGTCCCTAGTCACACCCATCCAGGCACTCCTCGGTTTGTGTCCCAGTGGGACCACAAACCACGGTCACGCCAGAAGATCCAGGTGTGAGCGTAACAAAGGGCGACTATGTTGGCAACTGAGATATATTTTTTTGAAATGTCAGAAATGTGTTTTTGTATATTTTAAGTAGTTTGGTTATTATTCTCACATTACCAGATGAAAATAAACAATTGAAATTGGAAATTTTAAGTTTTTCATTTATTTGCATAATAATTCTGCTCTAATTGTTGTCCAATACACATAGATCTTCTAAGAAAGATGAAACCTCACTTTTACTTTCTTAAATATTTGGGTTTCAGGGTTATTAAACTTTTGGATTGATAGACAGCAATGTAATAATTATAAAATGAATCATCAAAACTACAACTTGCATAATAATTGTGCAGACAGTGTATATCTCTCCCTATCTCTCTCAGGGTGCCTAGGAGTCCCATTTCCCTCGTCCCCTTTCCAGACACCTCTGTTTTCCTTTCAGAATGTCATTTCACATTTTTCACATATACAAAGATACCTGCCCTGTGTAACTGCTTACACTCAGGCAGCTTTAGTTCAGGGTTCTATATGGAGGCACGCAGCCGCTGCTTTTCCTTCCTGCTGCTGCTGACAATGTGATAGTGTGCAATAAGCTCACTGATTGGTGGAGCAGTCCTGCTTGCTGACTGTTGCTCTGCCTATCAGCGCCGTGCACACTTACCCGAGATTAGGAAGGGGATGAGGAGCCCACTAACTGCTGTGACTGTTTGGTCCCCCCTCTTTACCTATCCTATAAAGCCTGAGTTGGACAGAAAGTTGAGAAGGGTGTTTAACATAACAATATGTTATTTCTATTAGCTGTGACTGACGCCGTCCTGCCACCTGCCGCCCTGGGCACGGGACCTTCAGTGCCTTGTAGCAAATACAACACTACACCAGAATGGTGCTGAAACGAAATGCAATGTGTCCTGCATCCATCAAAGCCTCATACAGCTATGTCACTTAAAAAATAATAAAGATATGGCTGCTAAAAAGCAGAAAGGGAAAAACATGGCCAGTAATTAAAGCCCTTCCAGCAGGGTTGTAACTATAGTTGATGGAAGAGTCACAGTCACATCTGGGCTCTTGAGTCTAAAGGGGCCCAAAGATAACTTTGTCCCACATGAAAAGATCAATACTATTAATGAGCTGTGATAGATGGGGTCTTTGTTGGAGATTTTAGACACACAAGCCTTAAGCTACGCCCCAGCCTTCCAGGTCTGGTCATTAAGTGGTTAATAGTTGTGAGCAAACCTTTGAAAGTAACATTTTCCCTCTAAATAAACTAAGTCTAGTGATCAATAATGTGAGAGTTTTACTTTACAAAGGAAAATGTGGAGCAAATTGTACCAAAAGTATCACTGCATAAAATATTGTCCGCGCCATCTGATACCGATTTAGGGAGTGTTCACCATATCTGATGCATTTATTTAGAGTTGTCATTTACAGTATGTCACTTCAAAACTTTTCATAAACCCGTTTCTCCTGTCTTTTCTATAGCACACATTTCTAGAACATTATTACTCCACTTTCCTGGCACTTTTTGTTGATAAAAGTCCCCAATGTATTTCTTAATTATCGGAATGAAAAATAAAATTCATTATAATATTTGTTAAAGAAAAGATTATAATACATATAAGATTATGCCATATATATGGATGGCACATAAGGCTAAGTTCTATTGGTCAGTTAGTGATCACATGACCAGTGCAGCCCGTGCGGCCAAGGAAGTTCTATGTGAGCGACAGTTGGCAGTTGGCGAGTGACTGGAGATGGTGGAGAACTCTGCTAGCCCCAAACAAAGCGCTAAAATGGATTGTGAGGATGAAGAGGAGATTGTAGTGAAGAGGAGAAGAGGACAGAAAAGATGTCTAATTTCTGACTCATCGGCTGATGAGCAGAATATGATGGAGGACGAAGAAGAAATAATTGTGAGGAGGAGAAGAGGGAAGAAGCTAAGATCAATTTCTGACTCATCGGCTGATGAGCAGAATATGATGGAGTACAAAGATGAAGTTGTGAGGAGAAGAAGAGGGAAGAAGCTAAGATCAATTTCTGACTCATCGGCTGATGAGCAGAATGTGATAGAGGAAAAAGAGGTTACCTTCAAGAGGAAAGGACCAAAGAGACGACGTGCCATCCACACCTCATCTGATGAAGAAAAGATGCCAAAGAACAAGAGCAAGAAGAGGAAAAAGAGACAGACAACATCCAGCTCCTCTATGAAGATGTCTTCCAACCAAAACATCATTCAAGCAGATGAAGATGTGCCAATGGTGAAAAAATGTGCCAAGAAGAGAAAACTCATCCTGGTTTCTTCAAAAGATGCAAAGAAGCCGCTGATCAAGAAAGAAGATGACATCCAGACGCAAGAAGACCGTCTGGATGTCCCAAAAGACTCAGGTAGATATATAAATACACACACTAACATAGGAGTCATAGTCACATCCCCTACACAAGCATTTTATATGAAGTCTCTTCTATTGTACTGAGATTTGGGACAACACAAGTGACATTATTACAAATATACATTTATTGCATGGCAGGGGGGATGGGAGCATGGCATGTGCCCTGGGTGCTGAGTTCCCTGTTGGTGGTCACAAGCTCTATAGCGACAGTTAGTTAGTTGTTAGTGAATGGAATCTATGATATCTAAGCTACTGTAATGCCCTTCACATAGGGAAAGTGACATAGCTAATCAGAAGAACTATGCTACATTTCCAATTGCTAATATCATTATTGCAAAAAAAGAACCACTCACCGGTCCTATTAAAATCCAACGTTTTTATACAAGACATCATATAAAAATTGGCTGCAGGAGAGAGTGAAGCACATGGGATGGACAACGGCTGTTTCCAGAACTCGTTGAAGCACAGAAAGGCGCGAAATGTCTGTCGTCCATCCCATGTGCTTCACTCTCCCCTGCAGCCAGTTTAATACAATGTATTGAATAAAAATGTTGGATTTTAATAGGACTGGGGAGTGCCACTATGTTTTTCTTTTTTTGAAATGTTCATGGACTTTATCAGGTGTGCACCCGGTATCTCTAGGTGTGATTGCTCTGTCTAATTACAATTGTGTAAGGAAACACACAGGTTTTTGGTGCTGGCTTTAACTTTCTGTGTTCATGTTAATATTATTATTATTACACCTACTACATATTGGGATAGGATCTTGGAGATGGGAATACCCCTTTAAGTTATTACTGGATACAAACTAGTAATTAACGGTAACCTGGTCAGGTCATTTTACTGTAAAAACAAAGCCTTGGCAACAACAGCAAAATTAAAATTTTTTAACCATTTTATCTTAAATAAAAAAAATGTTCTGCTTTTTAGTCCATTATATGGCAAACTGAATGGTGCAATTTAAAGCTATAACTTGTCTCGTAAAAAAATAAGGCCTAATATGGCTATCAATGAAAAAATAAAAACATTATGGCTCTTGAACTATGGGGAAACAAACGTGGCCGCAGTGATAAAGTGTCCATCCCACACTGCTGTCCTCAATGGTGAGAGACCTGTCAATCACCTGGAGCGGTACTGGGAGAAGCCGACCGGGTGGCAGCACTGGACTGGTCACGTCACATCCTATGATCCCAGCAGCGTCTTCAAACTGTATGTTCTCTGAAATACTGGAGTGACTCGCCCCCTGGGCCGAGGGGCACCCGGAACCGGGCTTCTGGGGGTTGTAGAATCCGTGGCGGTGACCCGGCCCGTGCCCAGGGTGGTCAAATCAGTGGCAGTCTTTTTAGTGTGATAAGGTCCGACTACGCCACCCGTGGATTGCGGTCAATGGGGACCGCCACTGCAAGGCAGACCGCTGAGGCCGGTGTTATGTGTGCAGCTAAGAATGGGATGACTCCCCACGGGAGGAGTACAGCCTCAGGGCAGTTAGCGTGGATGATGGGAGTGATGGTGGAGATAGTCCCAATACCAATAGTGCCGGAGGAGCAAGAAGTCACAGACAATGCGTTGCAATCCAATGTCCTTTACTCACAGTTTGTATTCTCCAGGTCATTCTCGCGAAGCAGTGACCACCCAAGCTGTGCTGCGTCCACCAGGCAAGGGACTCGGTCAACTCCCAGGTCTTTCTGGAGTATGTCTCAAAGCTCCCTTCCGTCCTTTCTCTGACTCGTGCCCCACGAGTGACCAAGCTTATGTCCAGCTCCCGCGGGCCTTCTCTTGGGAGGGCTACGTGCCCACGTCCCTGACCCTATATGGTATGCCTTCCTAGCAAGGTGTAGCGAGGGGTCGCACCAAGGGCTGGTCACGACCTCCGATTCTTGGCTGAAGATGATTCGCTTCCACCAATTTGGGATCCGGTACCCTGTTCTGCCAACCAGTCACCCGCAATCTCCTGGGTCCTTAGGGTTCTCTCTTCCTTCTCGTTCCTGAGCCTTTCTGTTTCACTTGTTACTTCTGTTCTGGTCTTGTTCCCTTTTCCTTTCCACTGTTCCTTCTCCTCTCTCTCTCTCTGGCCCCGGCCTCTGTGCTAGGCCTGCCCAGGGAGCAGAGCCCATGCAGCAGCCCTGCTCCCTGCCTTCTCCACTTCTCCTCACAGACTGAACTTCTTCTTCTTTCTCTTTCAGTGCTGGCTGGGCCTCACAGGCTAGGCCCGCCTCCGGAGCAGAGCTCCACAGAGGCCCTGCTCTGTCACTTCCTCTCTCAGACTGAACACTGTTCTAAGATGGTGCCCACCTTATATACCTCCCTCTCTGTGTATGAGCCCAGGTGACCAGCAACCAATGGGCTCCTTCTTATGCTCAGGACCCAACCCCTATCTGCCCCTACAGCACTGGGTATTCCACCCCCCTCCCCACTCCAGCCAGGGACAGATGCTGTCATGCCTGCACTTCTGTCTAGTGGGAGCACCGTTGAGCTGTCCCTCGGAAATGGGGTGTGTGTCTTGTATGCAACCTACTGAGCCTTGATCCATACTCCATCCTTACCCGGGAGTGGGATATCACACCTCTGGATGAGGTGCAATACCTCTGTAGCGACCAAGTCCTCGGGGCGCTACAGGAGCATTTCAGAGGAAAATATTCCAGGCTGCAATTGTGCAGCCGGCTCTGATTCCCGCTGCCCGCAGTTTGGGCACAATGGATCACATGACACGTTCCCTTTAACACCTTACTGCTGCGGTCAGTGTTTCTTCCGCATAGTTTAAGAGCCATAACCTTTTAGTTTTTTCATTGCCATAGCCGTATTAGGGCTTGTTTTATTTACAAGACGAGTTATAGCTTTGAATTGCGCCTTTAAATTAACCATATAATGTGCTGCAAGCAGGAAAAACAACCACTGTTGTTGCTGAGGTTTTGCTTTTACAGTACAATGAGCTGGTGACTTAATTCTACGGTCACTACAATTACACTGATACCAAATTTATATGGACTTTTTTTATTTTCGTGTCACCTGTTTGCTGATATGCTTTGCACTTGGTACTTCAATGCAACGTACCATTTATTTTCAGATCGATTTGAATTTAATTTTATACCCATTACGTTGAGCTTCACATTTTCACATTACACTCAATTGTTCTTTACACACAATATGGCACATGAACTGATATTTTTTAATGGATTGAAATATAATATTATTCATATTGTCTATTACGTCCCATACTTATTTAGTATACCACACTTTTTTTTTTTTTCTTTTTTTTTTTTCACCATTCACCCCACTTCATTTATGTCTACATTATTTCACACCATTCATCACACAACATCCATTTGATATTTTGTCAATAATGGTTCTTTGGCATTTTTCAATCCCAAAGTACATTACCTTATGCTCACGATATTTCATGAATTATTACCCTATTCACAATGTTTCACATATAATATTTTATGCACACAATTTTGCGCTGTCACATTCACATGTATTAGCATATCAAGTTGGATTTATTTACCTTATCATCCGTTGTCTGCTATATACTTTATTTTATATTTTCAATATTTTCATGCAATTTTCTAGTGTATATATATGAACTAGCATATCAGGTTGAATTTTTGTATTATAGTATCGATTATTATTTATTTACGTATTTATATTTTCTTGTATTTTAATGCAACTTTCTAGTATATAACATTTTTAATATGATATACAATTTACATGTGTAGTTGGGAATTCATATTTGACAACTCAATACATTTGAAGTACCCTTTATATGCAGCATAACATACACTTATTTTGCCAACATGCCAGTCAAACTTTTTCATCCATTGCCCGCTGGTCAGACAAGTGCGCTCGTGTATGATTGATGAACTTCCAAGTTCTTCCTTACGTGGACATGATGACCGCTGGCGCTTAAGTTGCCAAGCAACTCAGCTCTTGCGTGTCACGGACCATGAACGGAAGTCCTCCTTCACAGGAAGTCATCATCGGACACGTGCGCCATGTACCATCTGACTTCCGGTTGGCGGCCACGGAACGCACAGCTGTATGCATTTTTTCCATGATTATCATCCCTATACATACCTCACATTATACACCACACACTGCGCTCCCTGAAGAAGGTAGACGAAACGCGCGTCAGAGCGGAGGGTCGTCCTGCACATTCATTTTCATCTCACCAGGTAATGAACATTATGGTTCAATACGCTCAACATACAGTTTTGATTTACTCCATTTCTTAAGTGTAGTTTAAAGATACCAATTCTGTTACATAGGATTGCTTCGCAACTATTAAACTTTGAGTTCGGTATATTGTAGCCATTTTAGATGTATATCTTTGCACATCACAACACTGGTGATTCATATTCATGGAAATATATCATTGAATGCTATTTGGTGACGATACCAACTTTATGAAGTTTACTGGTGTATTCTTTTAGCCACACTTTTTTAGTGAACTTTATTCAATAAAAGTTAAATTTTATGATCTTATACACTCAGTCTCTTGTTCTTTGGACTAGTATCCAATATACAAGTCGTTGTTATACTTTTTTTATTTTATTGCTTTTAAAGTGAACCTCTCACATCCCAAAATGCTATTAACCGGCTGAAATGGGGTTAATCTGCGGGTTAATAACTTTCTAAAGCCATGCGACTGCCGTACTGAGAGCCTCGGCTACCAGAAGGAAGGGAAGATTATTCCTCTTGGCAGCCTCCGGTTTTCAGTCATAGAGGCGGCTGATGTGGCTTTAGTTACTGCTTAGTACACAATGAATGACGGCTGCAACCACTCCCCGGTACTGACTGACAGCCAGCTCTGTACTGATGCACTGCTGAGCCGGCTGTCAGTCAGTGCTGTGGCGTGGTTACTGCCGCAGGTCACTATGTACTGCGTGGTGACTGAAGCCGCCCCAGCCGTGCCTCTATGACTGAAAGCCGGAGACTGACAGGAGGAATACAATTAATTCACCCCCGGTAGCCAGATTTCAGAGCAGCGGCTGCACGGCTTCAGAGCGCTATTACCCGGCAGATTAACCCCATATCTGCAGTTAAATAGTGCTTTGGGATGTGACAGGTTCCCTTTAAAACATTAAAAACTTTTTTTTATTTAGTTTGTGCTATTATTATTATGTAAGATCCATAACTTGTTTCTTGCTGAGCTTTAGTTTTTATTGGTACCACTTTAGGGATACAAACATCATTTGTTACATTTTTGGGGGGATGTGGGTGTGACGCCTCATTCTCGAAAGAGCCCTTTAGTTTACCCTGGGTGATGGGGGACTCGGAGTCGGGTCCTGTGATGAAGAGATGGGGTGCAGCCGTGGCCCGGACCCGACCCGTGCTCAGGGCCGTCACATTAAAAAAAGGATGTTGTGGGCTCGTCCGGGTTGAGTGGCTGATTTAACGACTACGCCACCTGTGGCACCTGGTGAAGGCCACCACCGCCGCCGCAGTCCGCTGAGGCATGGTGTTATGGCGGCTAGAGTTCTTACTACTCCCCACAGGCGGAGCAAGGCCTCAGGGCAGAGGGACAGGACGGAGGGGGTAGTAGTAGAGAAGTACGGGCGCCGCGTCGTGCGGTGTAGCGCAGAATAAACAGTCCGGAGGCCATAGGAGTGAACTTCCAAGGCTTTACTCAGTTTAGAGATGGCAGTAGGAAGGCGACTCCCTGCTCCTCGCGGAGTCCTGCGGTCACCAGGGACGGGGGTCCGACAACCTCCGAGTAAGTCCAGCGTTCAATCGGGACCCTACACCAGAGTGTTCCTGAACTACAGACTGAATCCTTTCCTGTCCGTGTGTGTGCGAACAGGCCGGGTCTCCCTCTGAGCTCCTCTCAGAACAAGGACACGGGTGGCAGCTCCGCTCCGTCCGATACCCGGTGGGATCCTCTGGGCCTACCGGGCTTTACCGTCCAGGACGCAGAGTAGCAAGGTCGGGTGTCGGGGGCCGGTACCCCTTTCGCAGCCGGAGTCCCTCTGAATATATCAGCATGGCTAGGACAGGTGGCGTACACCGCTCCGTCTGCATCCTGCCTGGGATCCATTTGCTGTGGAGCCACACTCTTAAGCTCCGGGCCTTCTTGATCCTGGTCCTTGGCCCGGTTGAGACATTCCTTGTCTGCAACCTACCTCTCGTCCCAAGGCTAAGGTACGAGGGCTGTGTCCCTTGCCGGTGCAGACCCACACAGGATCTGCGCTCCGGGAGGGAGGTCACATTATACACAGTATTTGACAGCACAGAGAACAGCCGAAGACTAGCCAAAGCTAGACAAAGGACTAGCAAAAGGACTAAAGGACCAAGATCAAAGATGGCTTTTTATTAAATATGAAATTTAAAGTGTAACTAACTTGTAAGTCCTCCACCCTCACCCACTAACTGGTTCCCCTAACTCTTGGTTCCCCAGTCTCCCTGTAACCAGGGGAGTAGCACCTAGTGCATACTAGCTCCCTCTGGTGGAGAAATGTGGTGCTGGATGCAAAAGGTTGGGTCGCGACTATCACGCTGTCCTTACCTCAGAGGAGGAACACCACATTCCATTAGAGAAGTGCAGTATCCCTGTGGCGGTCGAAACCTCAGGTGCACCACATTCCCCCCTGGTAAAACACAGCACGTCCGCGGGCTGCAAAAGAAGTAACACCCAGGAACTTTCTTTTTAATATAAACATAACCATCTTCCCTTTATGGGAGGCACATATTCTTGAACATTGCATAACAGGGTATACAGTATAAAAGTACAAAAGTATAAAATTACAAAAGTGCTAGCATTTTTCCAGAGACATTTGTGCAAACAGACGGGTTAAGGTGCAAACCCTCAACGTGGGCCCTGGGGTGGCTGCAGGGCATGAAGATCCCGGGTTGGACCTCCCACAGAGCCACCCTGACAGGTTTTCTTCTGAGGTCTTGAGGTAGAAATATATACGCGGTTTTTGTATAAAACCAATATGGAGCACCTAAAGATTTGCAAACTATTTACAAAGAAAAGAGTCTGTCTGCGAGAAGTCCGCAGGGACACATGTCTCTAGAAATCCAGGTAGGAAATAAGCAAAAATAGAAAACGTCAACACATTAAACTTGTAAACGAAAACTGTAACAGCCGGGGGCTGCTTTAAACCTCGGGCTCTCTCCTTGGAAAGGGCTCATTCCTCCCGACGGAGGCTAACCGGTCCCCTGAGGCTGAGCACGGGGTGGCGTCGCTCCCGGACACTTTGCGTACGTCCAGGGCGTACCACCCTCGCACCCCCTGGTGGCGAGAGAAAGTCACTGTATCGCCCGGGAAGAGGTTCCGGCCAGGGTGTCCCTTCTTTAGGCGCGGCTCGACTTCCCGCCGGCTGACGAAGACATCGTCCTGGTACTGGAGACATTGGATGAACCCCCACCCCGCCTCATGGTGAAAACAGACGACTTGGCCTTCCACTCGGGGACTGGGACGGGTGGCCTCCCCCTGCCGAGCCCGGGATTTCGCAGCTTTGGCCCGTACCTCGAGGCGCTCGCAGCGCTGCTCCCGTTGACGCTGCTCCCGAGCGAGCTGGAAGATCTGGTCGCTGCACCACTGGCTCCTCCTCCGCGCTTCAGCCCGGGTCTCCCGTGGGAAGCCCATTAGGTCGCCCCCCTGGTTTTCCCAGGCCCACTCCTCAGCCTCGGGCCAGGTTACTGCTAGTGCAGGTAGCGGGGTCAAAACAGGTTGCTGCGGGTCCCCTGAAGGCGCAGACAAGTCCAGGTTGGAGCCGGTATATTCTTCCACAGTTTCAGGCACCTCCGAGTCAGGGTTCGGGTGGCATCGCAGGTCCCCACTCATTGCTGCCGATTGCAGCTCCGGAGCCAAAGCCTGCTCCCAGGTGACCGCGTGGGGAATTAGGTACTCCGTCATGAGGTCCAGGATAGTCACGGTAGGCTCTGCAGCCGGGGCAGGGATTGCACACTCACCCGCTGCTGGGCCGCCCTCGACCTCTGTCACCGCGTCGCCTTGTCCTGGGACCTCAACTCCTTGGCGGCGGTCCCGGACACGCAGCAGCATCTCCTCCTGCCACGCAGCCGTCGCCGCCTCCTGGGCCTCTCTCTGCCTTCTCAAGAGTCCCGAAGCTTCCTGCCGGAGAAATTCAAAATCTCCCGAGGTTAAAACGCTGCCGCCTTTCTCTCTGCCGGGTGAAGGGCCTGAACCGGGTTCAGTAGGTGCGTGGATTTGCTCCCCAGAGGCGTCCATGTCTGCCTCTGACGAATGCCAAGCTCCGACTGCAATGGCCGCACCTTGTTGCTTTTCTTCTTCCTCCTCTTTCGGGGCGGATCCTGGGCGGAATGCTGACAGGTCCGCCTTCGTTCAGCCCATTCCATTTGACGGGCATTACCCCGCGGACAGTCTCTGATGGAAGGGGCAGTTGACATTTTTGGCGCCAAGCGGGAGCCCAGCGCACGATGGGAGGCGTTCAAAGACAGTCTTTTCACAGCATTATGGCGTCTGTTCTTCTTGGGCGGGCGCCATTTTAAGTGTAAAACGACAGTTCAAGGTGTAAGGCACACAGTACCCGGTAGCAATGGGTACTTCTTCCTTTGCTGCGGGCACGCGATCCTGCCGACTACGCCAGGTAGTGACGCCTCATTCTCGAAAGAG
Source organism: Phyllobates terribilis (assembly GCF_046119375.1). NCBI lineage: Eukaryota > Metazoa > Chordata > Amphibia > Anura > Dendrobatidae > Phyllobates > Phyllobates terribilis. The sequence goes on along the minus strand of NW_027362762.1, from coordinate 162,236,733 downwards.
CCCTTTAGTTTACCCTGGGTGATGGGGGACTCGGAGTCGGGTCCTGTGATGAAGAGATGGGGTGCAGCCGTGGCCCGGACCCGATCCGTGCTCAGGGCCGTCACATTAAAAAAAGGATGTTGTGGGCTCGTCCGGGTTGAGTGGCTGATTTAACGACTACGCCACCTGTGGCACCTGGTGAAGGCCACCAGCGCCGCCGCAGTCCGCTGAGGCATGGTGTTATGGCGGCTAGAGTTCTTACTACTCCCCACAGGCGAATCAAGGCCTCAGGGCAGAGGGACAGGGCGGAGGAGGTAGTAATAGAGGAGTACTTCCAAGGCTTTACTCAGTTTAGAGATGGCAATAGGAAGGCGACTCCCTGCTCCTCGCGGAGTCCTGCGGTCACCAGGGACGGGGGTCCGACAACCTCCGAGTAAGTCCAGCGTTCAATCGGGACACTACACCAGAGTGTTCCTGAACTACAGACCGAATCCTTTCCTGTCCGTGTGTGTGCGAATAGGCCGGGTCTCCATCTGAGCTCCTCTCAAAACAAGGGCACAGGTGGCAGCTCCGCTCCGTCCGATACCCGGTGGGATCCTCTGGGCCTACCGGGCTTTCTCGTCCAAGACGTAGAGTAGCAAGGTCGGGTGTCGGGGGCCGGTACCCCTTTCGCAGCCGGAGTCCCTCTGAATATATCAGCTTGGCTAGGACAGGTGGCGTACACCGCTCCGTCTGCATCCTGCCTGGGATCCATTTGCTGTGGAGCCACACTCTTAAGCTCCGGGCCTTCTTGATCCTGGTCCTTGGCCGGGTTGAGACATTCCTTGTCTGCAACCTACCTCTCGTCCCAAGGCTAAGGTACGAGGGCTGTGTCCCTTGCCGGTGCAGACCCACACAGGATCTGCGCTCCGGGAGGGAGGTCACATTACACACACAGTATTTGACAGCACAGAGAACAGCCGAAGACTAGCCAAAAGCTAGACAAAGGACTAGCAAAATGACTAAAGGACCAAGATCAAAGATGGCTTTTTATTAAATATGAAATTTAAAGTGTAACTAACTTGTAAGTCCTCCACCCTCACCCACTAACTGGTTCCCCTAACTCTTGGTTCCCCAGTCTCCCTGTAACCAGGGGAACAGCACCTAGCGCATACTTGCTCCCTCTGGTGGAGAAATGTTGTGTTGGATGCGAAAGGTTGGGTCGCGACTATCACGCTGTCCTTACCTCAGAGGAGGAACACCACACTCCATTAGAGAAGTGCAGCATCCCTGTGGCGGTCGAACCCTCAGGGGTGCCACATGGGATGACTGAAAAACAGCAACCCAGGTGTTTTTTTTTTCTTTTATGGTATTCATCGAATGAGAGAAATAATGTCACATTTGAAGGATTTGACTTTTACAGGCTCAACAGTCATGTGACATACATGTGAATAAGGGGTTAAAGGATTTTCTAGGTTCTGAACTTTAAAGGGGTTCTCCAGGCTTGGGGCTAAAGTCTGCAGTCACTGTATATGATTGCGGCCTTGTGAATCCTCACAGTGCGCACAGTAGCGCTATCAGATTTCTCCTGTGCCGGCGCCAGGAGTGGATGCAAGTATGTGGTTTGCATACTCCCGGCCACATTCCGTCTAGACATGATCGGCTTTTGTCTATTCACTTGTATTGAGCGAGGCCGCGGCCCTCTAGTCGTCACGTGACCGCATGTATACAAATTACACACTTGCAGTCACGTTTCTGCCCACTTCTGGCGCCAATGAATGCTGACAGCGCGCACAATGAACCCTAAGCCCGGACAACCCCTTTAAACAGAACTTGTCATGTGCAAAAATGCTATTTGTCAGCAGATATGGAGTTTATATGCAGGTAAGCAGCATTATAATCCTGACCAGCTGCCTAAATGACAGCACGGCTACCAGGAGGAGCTGACTTTACATTCTCCCAGGAGCGACTCGTCTCAGTCGCTGGGGCGTGCACGGAGCAGTCATCACTGACTATACTGTGGGCGGGAGCTGTAATCACTGCTCTGCATTTTGATTGACAGCTCTCTCTGCAGCGTGTATGTGCCGCGTGTATGCGCATAAAAAGCTGCCAATCAGTCTGCCGGGAAGTGATTACTGCTGCTGCTCACAATACACTGTGTGCAGAATTATTAGGCAAATTGTATTTTAGAGGATTAATTTTATTATTGATCAACAACTATGTTCTCAATCAACCCAAAAAACTCATAAATATCCAAGCTTAATATTTTTGGAAGTTGGAGCGTTTTTTTTTTAGATTTGGCTATCTTAGGAGGATATCGGTTTGTGCAAGTAACTATTACTGTGCAGAATTATTAGGCAACTTAATAAAAACCAAATATAATCCCATCTCACTTGTTTATTTTCACCAGCTAAACCAATATGAGTGCACAAAATTTAGAAATAAACATTTCTGACATGCAAAAACAAAAAACAAAAAAATTAGTGATGAATATAGCCACCTTTCTTTATGATGACACTCAACAGCCTTCCATCCATAGATTCTGTCAGTTGCTTGATCTGTTTTCGATCAACTTTGTGTGCAGCAGCCACCACAGCCTCCCAGACACTGTTCCGAGAGGTGTACTGTTTTCCCTCCCTGTAGATCTCACATTTTATGATGGACCACAGGTTCTCTATGGCAGTGGTCGGCAAACTTTTTTGCACCAGGGACCGGCTTTAAGCAAGACCAGTTTTCAATGGCCCGGTGGGGGTGGGGGCGGGGCTTTGGTCATATGTGGGTGGGGTTATGGAGGGGTGGAGCTTAGTGCATACTTATCATATAATTATAAATTCAATGTGTTCGACCCCAAGGCTGTAGGTCTGGTGGGGGGAGAAACAAAAAACAGGCGCAGATCTAAGTGTAGATGTATATATATATATAGGAACAGAAGAAAAATGAACTGCTCACCTTTAGCAGATCTTGTACCAAGGCTTATCGACCAATTCTGGTCTAATGTGGGTAGCTGGTCCACTGGTATGCAGCTTCTATCTGGATTAAACGGATCTCCCAGCTGGAGTCCGTAAGAATAGGGTTCAGAGTATGTATCCAGCCAATTCAGCGCTCCCAGGGTCACAAGGAATGATTATCCAAAAAAAGGATTTAATTCTTCAGAAGATTTATTCAGGTTGGTAAATAGATAAAACTTATAAATAAAACAACGCGTTTCGGCTATTAAAATTAAAGATATATAGCCTTCCTCAGGTCTAATGTAAGAGAGTCAATAGTGGTGGTTATATAATCACTATAAAAACCTACCTAGTGAAATAATTATCCTAATCACATGTAAATTGGTTTGAGTTGGAACGCCCAAATCCCATTCTATAGAGACTCAGAATGTTTTATCTATTTACCAACCTGAATAAATCTTCTGAAGAATTAAATCCTTTTTTTGGATAATCATTCCTTGTGACCCTGGGAGCGCTCAATTGGCTGGATACATACTCTGAACCCTATCATATAATTATGACATTTATAATGAGAATGTGATTCAACTTACCATAGGTTCAGAATGAGTGGGAGCACCAGGCTTGTTTCCCTGGATCAGTGGGAGCACTGGGCTTGTTTTCCTGCAACAAGACGGTCCCATCTAGGTCCCATCTGATGATGATGACCACTACTGCTGCTACTGGACACAGCCACTGCTGCTATGAATTTTCACTGTTATTTGCTTTTTTCACTTTAACCAGAAAATCTGCTGCTGGGCCGCACGACACCAGAACACAGCTACAGGAGTCATAAGGGTGGGACACCTGACGTCATATCTAGCTGCCCATTAGCATCCAGAGCCCCTCCCCCTCCAACTCGCAGCTAGCAGGAGGGGAAGGAGCGCTGGACACACATGACCTGCTTGTCCCTGCTCCTGCCTGAGCACATTCTGCGAGTAGGGCCGCATGGCTAATTATCTATTCACTGCCAGTCCCTCCTCCTCTTTTCTTATAGGCTACTGATCACATGCTGGCTTTCTCCCTGCTGATCCTCTACAACTGTCAGCGGCGCCGCAGACCGGCTGAAAAACCCCAACGGCCCGGTCCTGGTCCGCGGACCGGCGGTTGGGGACCTCTGCTCTATGGGGTTCAGATCAGGTGAACAAGGGGGCCATGTCATTATTTTTTCTTCTTTTAGACCTTTACTGGCCAGCCACGCTGTGGAGTAGTTGGATGCATGTGATGGAGCATTGTCCTGCATGAAAATCATGTTTTTCTTGAACGATACTGACTTCTTCCTGTACCACTGCTTGAAGAGATTGTCTTCCAGAAACTGACAGTAGGTCTGGGAGTTAAGCTTCACTCCATCCTCAACCCGAAAAGGTCCCACAAGTTCATCTTTGATGATACCAGCCCATACCAGTACCCCACCTCCACCTTGCTGGCGTCTGAGTAGGAGTGGAGCTCTCTGCCCTTTACTGATCCAGCCTCTGGTCCATCCATCTGGCCCATCAAGAGTCACTCTCATTTCATCAGTCCATAAAACCTTTGAAAAATCAGTCTTAAGATATTTCTTGGCCCATTCTTGACGTTTTATCTTATGTTTCTTGTTCAAAGGTGGTCGTTTTTCAGCCTTCCTTACCTTGGCAATGTCCCTGAGTATTGCACACCTTGTGCTTTTTGATACTCCAGTAACGTTGCAGCTCTGAAATATGGCAAAACTGGTGGCTAATGGCATCTTGGCAGCTTCAAGCTTGATTTTCCTCAATTCATGGGCAGTTATTTTGCGCCTTTTTTTGGCCAACACACTTCTTCCGACCCTGTTGGCTATTTGCCATGAAATGCTTGATTGCTCGGTGATCACGCTTCAAAAGTTTGGAAATTTCAAGACTGCTGCATCCCTCTGCAAGACATCTCACAATTTTGGACTTTTCAGAGCCCGTCAAATCTCTCTTCTGACCCATTTTGCCAAAGGAAAGGAAGTTGCCTAATAATTAAGCACACCTTGTATAGGGTGTTGATGTCATAAATCAACACCCCTCCTCATTGCAGAGATGCACATCACCAGATTTACTTAATTGGTAGTTGGCTCTCAAGCCTATGCAGCTCGGATTAGGACAACATGTATAAAAAGTATCATGTGATCAAAATACTCATTTGCCTAATAATTCTGCACACAGTGTATAGTGAGGGGTGATTGTAACCGCTCCGTATGGAGTGGCTGCAGGTGTTAGGGTGAACACTTTGGTATGTTCATTAGTTGCCTGCTCCTGGCCTAATGAATATGATCAAGTGCATGCAAGAAAGAATAACATCAGACACACACAGTCGGATGTAAGCTCTCCTTGATCAGATATGACACAGCTCCAAGTGTCTTTATTCAACCCGAACATAGACTTATATAAACTGTAAATAGGGGCTCAGTTAGCCCTAGAATGTGAGTAACCAGATGTATTCATTGGTTAGTCCATGGGCAGATCCATGAGGTGATCAGGGTGGGTATGGTCCATGAGGTCATCAGGGGGTGTGATCCATGAGGTCATCAGGGGGCGTGGTTCATGAGGTCATCATGGTGGGTTGGTCCATGAGGTCATCAGGGGACGTGATCCATGAGGTCATCAGGGGGCGTGATCCATGAGGTCATCAGGGTGGGTTTCTCCAAGCAATGTGTCGCTCTGTGGTTGGTTAGTCCTTCTATAGAATGCAGCTTCCTCCCAGAACAGAGCGTGGTGTGATGAAACAGGAAATGGCAGCCATCTTTTGATCTAAACAAGCTTATGTAAGGTGAAATAATACACTTTGTGGATCTTGTCTCTCAGTCTCCTATGTCTTGAGGTTAATTAAGTATTTGATGCTATGGCTCTCCTCAACACGGTGAGGATAGAAGCTAATTTCTATTACTGATAGAAGCTAATTTCATCAGTAATGTGGCCAGACAGCATTTTAACGCTTTTTACCTGCAGATTAACCTTATATCTGCCGGTAAATAGTGGTTTTGCACATGACAGGTTCCATTTAAGGTGCTTATCCTTACTTGATAACAAGAGACATTAAAAGGGATATTTCCAACCAACTTCCAGTAACACCTGAATGACTTTTTTAAGGGGTCTCAGAACTTAGTAAGTGCTGCAGCCTCTTCTGCCCCGTTACCTGCACGCTGGCTACATACTACAGCATCTGATGGATTTTGCAACATTGTTCCATTGAGGTGAATGGGACACTGAAATACCAAACACAGTCGCTACTATCTGGTCAGAGGAAACCAGCAAAAGAGCTGATGGTGGAGGTGATAAGAGTCGGACCTCCCACGATCTGTTATTGATGGCCTATTCTAAGGATAGGACATTCATATTGTAAACCTAGGAATCCACTTTCTGAAAATACTTTGAACACTTTGTGAAATGCAAAAGGGATTTTCCCATTCCCAGAATAAGCCATAAGTACCGTCTCTTGCCTGAGGCTCCCAAAAGTCAACTCCTGACATTCTCCATACACTTCAATTGTGAGGAGGCCGCGTGTGCATGTGGCCCTCTTCATTAATGTCCATGAGGGTTATAGAAAGAGCCAAATAAATGCTAATGTCAGAAATGCCTAAGATGGGAACATCCTTGTAAATGTCTCCTGTTCTGTAATTCTTCACCCTAGTAGAGGACAGCGGTGTTCGGCCGACCTGCTCTAGTAGCACAATCTCAGATAACATCAGGCAGAGATTAATATTCCATCATGTGCTCGGGCAGGGGAGTTATGGGAAGGTTGTCCTGGCGGAGGATGCTTCTAACCATCAGAAGTATGCTGTGAAGATCATCAGCAAGAGATCCCTGCTCTCTACTGGCGATGAGGCGGATGTGATGGTGGAGCACCGAGTGTTACAGCTGGCATCTGGGAGCCCCTTCCTCGTCCACGCAGACTTTGCATTCCAGACCAAGGTATAATACTGACTACTACTTTATTACTATCCCCATAGGTAATCAGCAGATCAGGAGGGCAGCAGCGCTTACTGGGATACTCTGACCGATTCACTGCACTACCTGACAGAGCCCCAGCCATGTGCGAGCAAATTGTCTGGTACTGAGAATGGGAATGCGCTGCAGTACCGGACACAGGGTCATGGATTCTACACATAATCTACTTTCTATATCAATTCATCGCCGTCTCTAAGATCTCTGCTTTCAGTCAGTTAGTAAGCTCCATTGTTTGCCTCCAATGTATGAAAACCCTTTCCTGATCATGTGATGGACGCTCAGGCGCACGGCTCATTGCAGGCCAGTTACTGGATCTGTTTCTTGTAAAGTGACCTGTGTGTCCACTACATGATCAGGAGAGGGTTTGTAGCCACTGGAGGTGAACAATGTAGGTTCCTACACAGTGACTGAAAGCAGAGATCTTAGAAAGTTTGAGGAATGGATATAAAAAGCAAAGTGGAAAATTGTATAACTAATCATTAATGGGTTTATCCATGGCTAATTATTTTTTTGGCTATGGGCCTAAGAGCTGACAGGCAGGTGATTGTTAATTACCTGCCTGTTGTGCCTGGCGTTGATCTCTGCCGGCTTAGAGCAGTCACAGACCACTCCTGCCAGTGATTCTGCGGCCTCCACTGACATCACATCAACACAGCAGCGGCTTCTCTTGTACTTTGCTCTGTTGATGGGGTGTGACTGCTGATGTCATGCTGATTGACAGCCGGCTCCTCACTGCGTAACTGCAGGAAACTGACTGTCAATCAGCATGTAGCCAGCAGTCATGCCTCGTCGACAGAGTAGGCGCCGGGTAGAAAAGCCAGGTAGTTAGCATCTACCTGACTGTTAGTTCTTAGATCCATAGTAAAAACATAGTACTGCAAAAGCTCTTTAAGGAAAACCTGACAAGTCCCCATGCCCTCCAAACCACCATGCATTTTTTATTTTGTTAATACTAAAGGTAAGCGAATAAATTCAAATTTTACTAAAATTTTTCAAAAATCCAAATTTGCCAAAATGATGATTTTTTTGTAATTCACTTCTGCTTGGATTCAACAAAATGCCACATTTTTTTTTAATCATAAAAGGGCCATTCAAAGGTTAAAAAAATAAAACAAATCCTCATCTTACCGCTCACATCTCAGGCCCCTCTACTACCCACCGCCACCTGTCCTAGAATTTAGTCTGATTTGCCTTTCTGTAGTTATTCCACTTTATCACAAGACCTTTGTATATTTGATGGGACGACTAGTCTGGTGAAGCCAACACCGTGTTGACTAGTCTGATGCTAATTGGCATATTGCAAAGAAAATTTATAAAATCATTTTTTGGCATTCACTACAATCAAATATACAGTACAAAGGGCTTGTTTGGAAGGGTATTATCATAAGAATAAATACATGGTGGTGGTTTGGGGGACGTGGGGGAGCTGTCAGATTCTCTTTAAAAAAATTAAAAAAAATTCTTGCTAAAGCTGGAATATCCCTTCAAGCATTAGAGAAGCCGCTAATGTATTCTGTATAGTAAAATTGTAGATATTAGGATGATTCAGTAATTATATCTTCTCTTTGCCGTGTTTCTTCCATGACACAGATGTTTGTGCTACTTGGTCTGGAATACATGAGCTGCGGGGACTTCCACCACTTACTACAGATGAAGGGGCGGCTTAACATCCCCAGTGCAAGGTAATAAGTTATAACATTCACCTGTCAGTCTATAGATTAGTGTGGACTTCTAAGGGTCTCCTCACATTACATCTTTCCATTTTCTTTTGTGCCAGATTCTATGCCGCGGAGCTCGTGTGTGGCATCCAGTATCTCCATTCTAAGGGCATCGTTCACAGAGACCTCAAGCCCGAGAACATCTTGGTGGCTGAGTCGGGCCATGTTAAGATCACAGATTTCGGTCTCGCACTTGAGAACATGCTTGGAGACCGCACAGCCACCGAATATGCTGGGACCAAGGAATTTGTGGCTCCTGAGGTGAGAAGAAGAGAATTTTCCTCTTTTTACTGATGCAATGATAGTAATAATTTTATATCACAGACAATGGAGAGGTGGAGAGATTAGGAACATGGACAATACAAGACCAGGGAAAGTGTTACCCCATCTCTTACATAGGGGTAAATGTCCCCTCTTAATAGTAGCATCAAGTCTGGTCAGTCCACAATGTTGGCTCCTTAGTATTTTCTGTGCAGTAACTGTTCTCTCCTCTTTGGCAGATGCTGGCTGAGGAGGAGTATGGCGCTGGAGTGGACTGGTATTCATTTGGCATCATCTTAAATAAAATGATTACCAGTAAGTGCAATTACCATCCTGCACTATTTAATCAATTATCCTCCAGCGCTGAAGACCTCATCAAAAAGGTGAGTATGGCACTGTAATAAGACACCACTGTATTTTATACCATATTACATGAAAACCTCCGACAGCAAGACATCCCCCCTCTACTACACCCCAGACTGCGCCATTATAGGTGATATCGGTGACATAGTGAAAAACAAAAAACGTAGCTAAAGACTAACAGGCAGGGAGTTGCTACCTATCTGCCTGTTGTGCTTGACACCATTCTTTGCCGGCACAGATTGCTCCTGCCGGTGATTCAGCTGTCTCTGCTGTTGTCACGTTGACTGAGTAGCGGCTTCTTTTCCGCCATGCTCTATTGACGGAGCGTAACTTCTGCCGTCATTCTGATTCACAGTCGGCTCCTCCAGTTAGGCAGCGGGAATACGGCTGTTAATCAGAATGACATCAGAAGTCATGCTCCATCAACAGAGCAGGGCGGAAAAGAAGCCACCGCTCTGTCGACGTGACATCAGCAGAGGCAGCTGAATCGCCTGTACTGGGAAAGAGCAGTACCGGCCACCTGCCTGCCTTTGTTTTTCACAATATCCCGGATATCCCCTTTAAGGGACAACATTTTACTGACCTAATGAATAATAAGGGTGAGAGTTTCCCTTTACAGTATCGGTCTGGTAGCAGATGTACGGAAGGCATCTTTTCACACCTAGAAGCCTCCATGTGCAATCTTCTTGTTTAGGTCTTTGCTAAATGATGTTTCTAATGATGTTTCTCTATTTCAGCTCCTCCAGAGAGATCCTGCCGAGCGCTTAGGAGTCCACGGAAATATCAGAGGTCATCACTTGTTCCAGCATATTGACTGGGTCTCTGTGGAAGCCCTTCGGATGCCCCCACCACACATCCCTGTAGTAAGTATATACACAAACATTCTACATTCTGGACACATTTTATAGACAATATATGCTACCTAATGTTAGGAGGTAGATGAAGAGGGATGTGCCCAGGGGCTGCAGAGGAAGGTGTGGATGCCATTCAGCAGTAGTGTGGACATATAGCCTGTGCAGCCAGTGTAGCTACACACAGGCATAGTGAGGAGGGAGCCCGTCACAAACTCTGAGGTTTGACCAAAAAAGATGCAAGTGTTAATGATCGGGGAGGACTTTTTCTTCTGTTTGGTTTGATCTTGTTGGAGGTCAGTGCTGGATGTGGAAAGTATTTATACCAATGTGATTGGCATGATTTACTGATGTGTGTATAACCTGTGTATTTGCGTTTGTCTGATGTACGTGTCAAGTCCATGTCTTGTGCTTGTGTAATATGTGGACTGTGCATGTGTGTGCTGTGCTTTTGTGATGTGTGCACTGTGCTGTATAAGTTGTGCGCTGTGCTTCTGTGATGTGTTTTTATCATGTTTTTGTTCTATAATGTTTTGTTGTACTTATAGGGGTCGTCCACTACTCAGACAAACCTTTCTTAATCCCTATGTTTACCCCCCAGTAAAATAATAACACTTATACCCCCCTCTGTTGCCGGTGCCATTCCAGCAGTGTCAGCACTGGCTCTCCTGCGGCTCGGGAGGCATGGTTATGTCATGCAATCCCTGCAGCCAATCAGCACTGGCTTTACTCTCCTCTCCTATGGACATAAGTGACTTTCGGAGGAAGTGAGTGCAGCCGCTGCTAGTAGTGACTATACTGTAAGTGTTATTTTACTGAGGGGACACTTAGGGACTGAAAAGGCATTGCCCGAGCAGTGGATAACCCTTTACGTGAGGGGGTCAATACAGAATTCTCGGACAAGGGCCTTAAATTCTCAGTGTTCGCATCTGCAGTAGTGATTGGGCATGATATCCCTATGATTCAGCCACTTCATTCTAAATCCAAATATGCTTGTGAGCCTTCAGAGATTTGTGTGCATGATGGGGAGAGAAAAGCACAAAATATATAGTATCATGTAAGTTACATGCTTGGATGCCATTAGGACGTATCGTCTGACCATCAGAACATCATAATCTACTTTTATTTCTCTCTTACAGCCACCTATACCTCAACGCCGTGCCAGAAAATTCAACCTGAATAACACGGAGAGAGCAGAGGCCGAGAAGGGACCTTTACCAGTTAACTCTACGGCCATGTTCAGAGGTTTATCGTTTGTCACCTGGTGAATCCTCTAGACACCAGCTCTAATGTCACCAGAGCGAGTTGTCCTCCTGAGCTCCTGGAAGAAGATCTACTGACGTGTAGAAGAGTGGACCCAGGCATCGAAGAACTGGAACGTCTAATAACACCTACAATTGGCACAGGACCGAAGCACATCATCTTCCCAAGAATTCATCAGCGATGAGGACAAGACTGACAGTGAAGACACCTGTCAGTGGAGATGTCGAGGGACCCGACAAGAAGTCAGCAGAAGACCAACACAGCCGATGGTTGTAAGTGGTGGCGCCAGAACATCTGCGCTCCTTTCCACTCATAGGCATGTGAAAAACACTTCAAAATGTATCTACCGGTAACTGGATTTCCTCACATTCATGACAGCACCACCATATTGTGCTGTCTTGGGTTGGAAGAAACCAAGTGGTGAGTGTTGGCCGGCTATTTAGGGGTGGAGGAGGCCGGATTTTTTTTTTTTTTAAGTAACATCTCCCACATGCCTATGACACTTAAAAGTGTTACTATATACAGATGTATCCACTGTGTATAGTAATTTTTAAAACTGACCGGTAATAGGATTTCCTCTGATTCATGACAGAGCTGTCATAGGTGAGGGGAAAAAGGTGAGTGATGGCCGGCTATTTAGGGGTGGAGGAGGCCGGATTTTTTTTTTTTTTTTTTTTTTTTTATAAATGGAGGATTCTGAGCGATAGGGCTACTGTACACCAAAAGATCAGCTCAGACAATGGCGGTAAGTAGGAGCCAGAACATCTGTGCTCACACATAGGCATGTATCATACACTCCAGAATATACAGGCCGGGAACTGCGATCCACCCGCGGCTGTTAAAATGTTAAATGCCCTGTCAATCTCTGACAGCGGCATTTAACATGGCCGCAGCGGAAAGGCGTCATAAGTCCCTCCCATCGGCGCCCCTGTCACATGACTGTGGGTCGCCGATGAGTTGGCATGACAACCCAGGGTCTGCAGGAGACCCCTGCGGTTGTCATTGCTCATAGCCAGTGAGCATTTCTGCTGCACACAGGCGATCTGATGGTCGCAGCTTCTAGTCTACCATGGAGACTATTGAAGCAAGTGAAAAGTAATAAAAAATCTTTTTAAAAATATAAAAAAAGTAAAAATATAAAAATCACCCCCCTTTCGTCCCATTCAAAATAAAACAATAAAAAAATCAAATATACACATCGCCACATTCAGAATAACCCGATCTATTAATATATAAAAAGGATTAGTTCGATTAGTAAACGGTGTAACAAGAAAAAAAATGAAAACGCCAGAATTTCGGTGTTTTTGGTTGCCGAACATTGCAATAAAATGCAATAACGGGCGATCAAAACATCATATCTACCCCAAAATGATATAATTAAAAACATTAGCTTGGCGTGCAAAAAATAAGCCTTACCCGGGTCTCAGAAATGGCGACATTTTTTTTTTTTACAAAATTTGGATTTTTGTTCCTCACTTAAATAAAAATGAACCTATACATGCTTGGTATCTGTGAACTTGTAATGACCCGGAGAATCATTATGGCAGGTTAGTTTTAGCATTTAGTGAACATGGTAAAAAAAAAAAAAACAACTGTGGAACTGCACTTTTTTTGCAATTTCATCGCACTTGGAATTTTTTTTTCCATTTTCCAGTACCCGATATGGTAAAACCAATGGAGTCGCTCAAAAGTACAACTTGTCCCACAAAAAATAAGACCCCACATAGCCAAATTGATAGGAAAAAAAAGTTATGGTTCCGGGAAGAAGGGGAGCAAAAAAGTAAAAGCGCAAAGCGGAAAATGGCCTGGGGTTGAAGGGGTTAAGGTGGCATGTTTTTTTTTTTGTTTTGTTTTTAGTAACATCTAGCACATGCCTATGACACATATTTATTACTATATACAGATGTATCCACTGTGTATAGTAAATTCTAAAACTGACCGGTAATAGGATTTCCTCTTATCCATGATAGAGCTGTAGGTTAGGGGAAAAAGGTACGTGATGGCCGGCTAATAACACTATAATTTGCACTTTACATAATTGACCAAAGGATTTAACTAAATGACTCTTATAAAAAGTAGATTTAGTTAGCTAAATGTTTAGTAATGTGTTAGGAAGCTTTTATGTTAAGGCATTGACCACTTTCTGATTATTGTTAAATAATGTGTTTGTGAGATGATTAAAAGGCACTTAGAAATATAGGTTATTCTGCACTATTTCCCATATTTCATATTTGGTGACAAAATTCAAGAAAGGTCATATTAGTAAGTGCCTTATCATCATCTCAAACACATGGGTCAACAAAAAACAGAAAATGGCCATTGCTTTTAATCATACTTTAAAGATCTGGAAAGAATTGACTTTAACGTTTGTCACCCCTTATATCATCAAATAACAAATAAACAGAAATTGCTTTTATAATAGATTGACACATCCAGAAGAGATCCCATTTCAGCAGTCACTTCATTATCATAGCAAGCAGGATTACAATGAGAGATAACAGAATCCACCATTCACAGTAGGTAGTGTCACAGCTCACCTCTTCCCCCTTCCTGCACAATGACATCTTTATGTCACTAAACATGAGAACCTCTATATAAAACTCTCCCAAGGAACGAAATAAAGTCCCCTATATAGATAGATAGATAGATAGATAGATAGATAGATAGATAGATAGATACATAGATAGATAGATAGATAGATGCCTATGTCTAATCTCCAAACAGGCAAGAGAGCAGCTTCCATTAATGTACAAAAAAAAAACAGTAATCTGCAATCAGAAATACAGGTTCTAAAAAAAATTATCACAATCTGGTTTCAATTAGATTAAAAAAATTATTTGATACATTCCCTTAAAGAAAAATAAATAAAAAATATACATAAAAAGAGTATTAGATATTATAAGAAATGTTTAATAGGTTAGAGTAGAGTAGGGCCCTGCCGAAAGAGTCTACCTTGTCGTGGTGGCAGGCTTAAAAAATCTTTTGGTCAAAACAAATCCTGATGGCTATGTATGTGATCTGGTGTTCAATGGAAACTATTAATGTGTGATTGGTGAGGACGTGGTGCAGAAGTGGAGTTTTTCAAAAGTGGGCGGTGGGACTGTGGAAGGTTTGAGGGTTGGAGGCGAAGCTAGGGTGGAGGCGGAGCTGGGGTGGAGGCGGTGCTGGGGTGGAGGCAGCGCTGGGGTGGGGCCTGGTCGGAGTCTCAAGGGGGCCTGAACATTTTGCCAGTATGTGGCCCTGAAATTCCCAGCGGCAGCCCCGACGACTCCTATAGCATGTGATAGAATATTTTTTTCAGCTTTACTGACAATCAAGAGGAAAGGGCTGACATTTCCTTCCAATTACATTACTTACACTCCAGTACTTCATTTTCACAAAGGCTGCTAGTAGATAAAATAAATGGTCATTTTAAAGGGATTGTGCCACCATTAAAGGGGTTTTCCCACGAACAAAAGTTGATTTTAACCAATAGATCTTGGAATAATAATAACTTTCACAATTGAATGTGTTTAAATACACTGTGTTCCAAATTATTATGCAAATAATATTTTCTCAGATTTTCCCAAATTACCTATATGAATTGCAGTCATTGTAATTTTCCAGTCAAATAACTATTAGAGTACAATTGAAAGGTTTTTGAACAAACTGCCTATGATAACAGTATATTTTAAAAAAAATAAAACACTTAAACTGCACTCAAAATGCATGTTCCAAATTATTATGCACAGCAGAGTTTTCAACCTTTTCATTTTAATAAAGAACAAAAAACTGGTCATTTTTTAAATTATAAGCATTAGCAGGTTATTACAAACTGAAATCAAACAGTTTTCAACTCAAAACTTTATTCTAGGTGATGTTACAATTGCACATGGGACCCCTTGTTTGAAAGGAGCTTCTGAACTCTCATTCATTGAATTTGTCAGGTTTTGGATGGTTTCTGCTTCAATTGTTTTGCATGAGGACAGAATACCCTCCCAGAGCTGTTGCTTAGATGTGAACTGCCTCCCGCTATCATAAACACTCCTTTTGATGATGCTCCAGAGGTTCTCAATGGGGTTGAGGTCAGGGGAGCATGGGTGCCACACCATACGTTTGTCCCCTTTTATGCCCATAGCAGCCAGAGATGCAGATGTGCAGCCATCTATACACAGCGGGAGGCCGCACGTAGCCATCTATACACAGCAGGAGGCCGCACGTAGCCATCTATACACAGCAGGAGGCCGCACGTAGCCATCTAAACACAGCAGGAGGCGTCACGTAGCCATCTATACACAGCAGAGGGCGTCACGTAGCCATCTATACACAGTGGGAGGCAGCACGGCAACATCTATACACAGCGGTAGGCTGCAAATAGCCATCTATAAACAGCAGGAGGCAGCACGGTGCCATTTTTACACAGCGGGAAGCCGCACGGCGCCATCTATACACAGCAGGAGGCCGCACGGTGCCATTTTTACACAGTGGGAAGCCGCACGTAGCCATCTATACACAGCAGGAGGCCGCACGTAGCCATCTATCCACAGTGGGAGGCCGCACGTAGCCATCTATACACAGCAGGAAGCCGCACGTAGCCATCTATACACAGCAGGACGCCGCTCATAGCTATTTATACACAGCAGGAGGCCGCAAGTAGCCATCTATACACAAGAGGAGGCCGCACATAGCCATCTATACACAGCAGGAGGCCGCTCATAGCCATCTATACACAAGAGGAGGCCGCACATAGCCATCTATACACAGCAGGAGGCCGCTCATAGCCATCTATACACAGCATGAGGCCGCACATAGCCATCTATACACAGTAGGAGGCCGCACGTAGCCATCATATACAGCGGGAGGCAGCACATAGCCATCTATACTCAGCAGGAGGCCGCACATAGCCATCTATACACAGCTGGAATCCACACGTAGCCATCTATACACAGCAGGGGGCCGCAAGTAGCCATCTATACACAGCTAGAGGCCGCATGTAGCCATCTATACCCAGCAGTAGGCCGCATGTAGCTATCTATACACAGCAGCAGGCCGCAAGTAGCCATCTATACACAGCGGGAGGTCGCACGTAGCCATGTATACACAGCAGGAGCCCGCACGTAGCCATGTATACATAGCAGGAGGCCACACGTAGCCATCTATACATAGCAGGAAGTCGCACATAGCCATCTACACACAGTAGGAGACCGCACATAGCCATCTATACACAGCTGGAATCCGCACGTAGCCATCTATACACAGCAGGGTGCCGCAAGTAGCCATCTATACACAGCAGGAGGCCGCACGTGGCCATCTATACACAGCAGGAGGCCGCATGTAGCCATCTATACACAGCAGGAGGCCACATGTAACCATCTATGCACAGCAGGAGGCCGTACGTAGCCATCTATACACAGCGGGAGGCCACACATAGCCATCTATACAAAGCAGGAGCCCGCACGTAGCCATCTATAGACAGCAGGAGGCCGCACATAGCCATCTATACACAGCAGGAGGCTGCTCATAGCCATCTATACACAGCAGGAGGCCGCATGTAGCCATCTATACACAGCAGGAGGCCACAATTAGCCTTCTATACACAGCTGGAGGCCACCCGTAGCCATCTATACACAGCAGGAGCCCGCATGTAGCCATCTATACACAGCAGGAGGCCGCACGTAGCCATCTATACACAGCATTAGGCCGCTCATAGCCATCTATACACAGCAGGAGGCCGCAAGTAGCAATCTATACACAGCAGGAGGCCGCACGTAGCCATCTATCCACAGTGGGAGGCCGCACGTAGCCATCTATACACAGCAGGAAGCCGCACGTAGCCATCTATACACAGCAGGACGCCGCTCATAGCTATTTATACACAGCAGGAGGCCGCAAGTAGCCATCTATACACAAGAGGAGGCCGCACATAGCCATCTATACACAGCAGGAGGCCGCTCATAGCCATCTATACACAAGAGGAGGCCGCACATAGCCATCTATACACATCAGGAGGCCGCTCATAGCCATCTATACACAGCATGAGGCCGCACATAGCCATCTATACACAGTAGGAGGCCGCACGTAGCCATCTATATACAGCGGGAGGCAGCACATAGCCATCTATACTCAGCAGGAGGCCGCACATAGCCATCTATACACAGCTGGAATCCACACGTAGCCATCTATACACAGCAGGGGGCCGCAAGTAGCCATCTATACACAGCTAGAGGCCGCATGTAGCCATCTATACCCAGCAGTAGGCCGCATGTAGCTATCTATACACAGCAGCAGGCCGCAAGTAGCCATCTATACACAGCGGGAGGTCGCATGTAGCCATGTATACACAGCAGGAGCCCGCACGTAGCCATGTATACATAGCAGGAGGCCACACGTAGCCATCTATGCACAGCAGGATGCCGCTCATAGCCATCTATACATAGCAGGAAGTCGCACATAGCCATCTACACACAGTAGGAGACCGCACATAGCCATCTATACACAGCTGGAATCCGCACGTAGCCATCTATACACAGCAGGGTGCCGCAAGTAGCCATCTATACACAGCAGGAGGCCGCACGTGGCCATCTATACACAGCAGGAGGCCGCATGTAGCCATCTATACACAGCAGGAGGCCACATGTAACCATCTATGCACAGCAGGAGGCCGTACGTAGCCATCTATACACAGCCGGAGGCCGCAATTAGCCATCTGTACACAGCGGGAGGCCACACATAGCCATCTATACAAAGCAGGAGCCCGCACGTAGCCATCTATACACAGCAGGAGGCCGCACGTAGCCATCTATACACAGCAGGAGGCTGCTCATAGCCATCTATACACAGCAGGAGGCCGCATGTAGCCATCTATACACAGCAGGAGGCCACAATTAGCCTTCTATACACAGCTGGAGGCCACCCGTAGCCATCTATACACAGCAGGAGCCCGCATGTAGCCATCTATACACAGCAGGAGGCCGCACGTAGCCATCTATACACAGCAGGAGGCCGCAAGTAGCAATCTATACACAGCGTGAGGCCTCACATAGCCATCTATACACAGTAGGAGGCCGCACATAGCCATCTATATACAGCGGGAGGCAGCACATAGCCATCTATACTCAGCAGGAGGATGCATGTAGCCATCTATACACAGCAGGGGGCCGCAAGTAGCCATCTTTACACAGCAGGGGGCCGCATGTAGCCATCTATACACAGCAGGAGTCCGCACGTAGCCGTCTTTACACAGCGGGAGGCCGCATGCAGCCATCTATAAACAGCAGGAGGCAGCACGGCGCCATTCATACACAGCGGTAGACCGCATATAGCAGTCTATAAACAGCAGGAGGCAGCATTGCGCCATGAATACACAGCGGGAGGCCGCATGTAGCCCTCTATAGTCAGCAGGCGGCAGCACAGCGCCATCTATGCACAGCAGGAGGCCGCACATAGCCTTCTATACACAGCAGGAGGCCGCACATAGCCATCTATACATAGCGAGAGGCCGCACGACACCATCTATACCCAGGAGGAGGCTGCACGTAGCCATGTATTCACATGAGGAGGCCTCACGTAGCCATCTATACACAGCAAGAGGCTGCACGTAGCCATATACACACAGCAAGAGGCCACAAGTAGCCATTTATACACAGCGGAAGGCCACACGTAGCCATCTTTACACAGCAGGAGGCCGCAAATAGCCATCTATACTCAGCAGGAGGCCGCACATAGCCATCTATACACAGCAGGAATCTGCACGTAGCCATTTATAAACAGCAGGGGGCCGCAAGTAGCCATCTATACACAGCAGGGGGCCGCATGTAGCCATCTATACATAGCAGGAGTCCGCACGTAGCCATCTTTACACAGCGGGAGGCCGCATGTAGCCGTCTGTAAACAGCAGGAGGCAGCACGGCGCGCTCTATACAAAGCAGGAGGCCGCACGTAGCCATCTATAAACAGCAGGAGGCAGCACGGTGCCATCTATACACAGCGGGAGGCCGCATGTAGCCATCTAAAATAGCAGGAGGCAGCACAGCGCCATCTACTCACAATGGGAGGCCGCACATAGCCATCTATACATAGCAGGAGGCCGAACATAGCCATCTATACACAGCAGGAGGCCGCACGTAGCCATCTATACACAGCGGGAGGCCGCACGTAGCAATCTATACACAGCAGGAGGCCACACGTAGCCAACTATACACAGCAGGAGGCCGCACGTAGCCATCTATTCACAGCGGGAGGCTGGACAGCACCCCCCAGATAAAGCAGAAGGCCGCACGGTGCCCCCCCAAGACAGCGGGAGGCCACACGCAGTCACGCACACACACAAACATATACAGACATATAAACAGATTTGAAACACTAAAATACATATAAACAGACATCACACAATGATTTCTGCCTGCACACACACAGACACACTCACTCACACACACACTCACTCATTCACTCACACACTCACTCATACACACACACCCTCACACATACACACACTCACTCACACTCACCATCCCCCTGCTCGGCTCCAGTCGTCCTGCTCCTCTCCGATGCAGCAGTACAGGGCGCACACTGCATGATGTCATGCTAGCAGACATGGCCGCGCACAGGGCCGTGTCTGCTAGCTGTGACGCGGCCGAGCCAGCACAAGCACACAGGGAAGTTAACAGGTGCAGTGCTGGCCTGGCCAAAGAAGCAGCGGCCGTGCAAAGCTGCTGTGGGAGCGGTCGGGGCCCCCCCCCCGCCTCTGCCTGCCTACCTGTAACTAATATTAATTTCAGAACAATTAGAAGAGAAATTCTACTCTAAACATGGACATGTTTAGGGATGAGCGAAACCAAACTGTAAAGTTCGGGGTTTGTACCGGACACAAGGTGATTTTTTTCTGGATGTCCGGTTTACTGTTCGAAAGTTCAATGGCTGTGCGAAGTTCTTGTATGGCCAGCATACTCACCGGACATGTCACCCATTGAGCATGTTTGGGGTGCTCTGGATCGACGTATATGACATCTTGTTCAAGTTCCCCCCAATATCCAGCAACTTCGCACAGCCATTGAAGAGGAGTGGACCAACATTCCACAGGCCACAATCAACAGCCTTATCAACTCTATGTGAAGGAGATTTGACCACCATTTGCATCACGCAGTTCAACACACCAGATACTGATTGGTTTTCTGACCCCTGCAATACTGTAAAACTGCACATTTTAGAGTGACCTTTTATTGTGGGCAGTCTAAGGCACACCTCTGCAATAGTCATGTGTCTTAGATTTTTGGTCACTATAGGACACTATAGTGGGTGCAGGGGTTGCAGTTGCAACTTTTTCCAGGAGCCTAGGGAAGGCGGGGGACCAAATGGTCTGTTTAGCCCATCTGAAAAATCAATTCTAATATAGAGATTCTCTGAGAATATGATAAAAATGTCCCCCAACACTTATTTCAAGCTACAACCTGTTCTAGTCATGTCAGGATGGGCTACATCCTAAACAAACACCATCTGAGACGTGTCAACTGTCAGAGGAGTAAGGGCCCCGTCACACTTAGCGACGCTGCAACGATCCCGACAACGATACGACCTGTCAGGGATCGTTACTGCGTCGCTATGTGGTCGCTGGTGAGCTGTCAAACAGGCAGGCTCACCAACGATCAGGGGAGCAGCGACATCGTGGAAAGAATCTTTCCACGATGTCCTGCTCCTGGTTACCAGCCTGCTGAAGCAGGAGCAGGCTGGTAACCATGATAAACATTGGGTTACTAGAGGCACACGCGCACCTAGTAACTAGAGATGAGCGTTGTTCTACTCGAACTGTTCGCCAATCTCAAATTCGAGCTGTTTTGGGCGGTGTTCGAGCCGTTCGGCGAACACGAACAATTTGAGAAAAATTCGGCTGTTCGAGGTTATGTTCGATAACTGTTCGTGCACCAAAATCATAACTGGATTTTTTCTCAGTAATGATGAAAATTAATGTTAATACGCAGTTTGAGTGTACAGCGGGGTGGGGGGAGGGGCAGGGGATGGATCTCTGCAGGAACAATGAAGATCTCCATTTTTTTTTCTCTTTCCCGCATTTACAGTGGGGAGGTGCAATCTGTCAGCCTATTAGCAGCGCACACACGGAGCGAAGTGCTTTTTTTCACACAAGCAAGGGCATGTGTCATTGGCAGTGTATGTCACATGTCCTTGCCCTATAAGACCAAGCCATTTTCCCCGTCGCCACCATTTTCTCACTGCTGCAGCTGCGTGTTAGACGGCACCGCTGTTGCTGTGTGCGCTATACCTTGTTAATTTCAAGCCAATTTTCGCACAAATATACAGATAGCTTGGGAGTAGGGAATAGTTGTGATTGCAGTCCTTTTAAGGACTAGGTTACAGCATTTCCTACGACTTTTATCAGGGAGGTCTGTGCTCTTAAATAGATAGGTTGTGGGAGTAAAGACTAATTGTAATTGGAGTCCTTTTCAGGACTAGGTTACATCAGTTCCTATCAGTTTTTGCCAGGCAGGTCTGTGCCAATGCTGTGCAAGTTTTTTTCACAGCATTTGGCTGAATCTAGCAAAGCTAATCCTTTTTGGCCTATTGCAGAGTGTGTTAGTCAGTGGAGTAGCCTATCTGTGTTGCAAGATATACCACCTGTGTATAGAATACCAATTTTTTTACTGCACCTAGTGAAGTAAAATCTTTTGGGCATAGCATCATTCTATTAGTCCATCTATACTGACCTCCATCAGGTTGCAAATTAAAACTAATTTTTATCTGCATCTACAGTACCTCTGAAAAAATATTTGGGCTTCTAGCAGTGTGTGGGACTTGTTCTATTAGTCCATCTATACTGACCTCCATCAGGTTGCAAACTGAATATATTTTTTTCTGCATCTACCTCTGAAAAAATATTGGGCTTCTAGCTGTGTGTGGGTCTTGTTCTATTAATCCATCTATACTGACCTCCATCAGGTTGCAAACTGAATATAATTTTTTTCTGCATCTAGCTCTGAAAAAATATTTGGCCTTCTAGTAGTGTGTCGGACTTTCTCTATTAGTCCATCTATACTGACCTCCATCAGGTTGCAAATTAAAACTAATTTTTATCTGCATCTACAGTACCTCTGAAAAAATATTTGGGCTTCTAGATGTGTGTGGGACTTGTTGTATTAGTCCATCTATACTGACCTCCATCAGGTTGCAAACTGAATATATTTTTTTCTGCATCTACCTCTGAAAAAATATTTGGCCTTCTAGTAGTGTGTCGGACTTTCTCTATTAGTCCATCTATACTGACCTCCATCAGGTTGCAAATTAAAAATAATTTTTATCTGCATCTACAGTACCTCTGAAAAAATATTTGGGCTTCTAGCTGTGTGCGGGACTTGTTGTATTAGTCCATCTATACTGACCTCCATCAGGTTGCAAACTGAATATATTTTTTTCTGCATCTACCTCTGAAAAAATATTTGGCCTTCTAGTAGTGTGTCGGACTTTCTCTATTAGTCCATCTATACTGACCTCCATCAGGTTGCAAATTAAAACAAATTTTTATCTGCATCTACAGTACCTCTGAAAAAATATTTGGGCTTCTAGTAGTGTGTCGGACTTTCTCTATTAGTCCATCTATACTGACCTCCATCAGGTTGCAAACTGAATATAATTTTTTTCTGCATCTAGCTCTGAAAAAATATTTGGCCTTCTAGTAGTGTGTCGGACTTTCTCTATTAGTCCATCTATACTGACCTCCATCAGGTTGCAAATTAAAACTAATTTTTATCTGCATCTACAGTACCTCTGAAAAAATATTTGGGCTTCTAGCAGTGTGTGGGACTTGTTCTATTAGTCCATCTATACTGACCTCCATCAGGTTGCAAACTGAATATATTTTTTTCTGCATCTACCTCTGAAAAAATATTGGGCTTCTAGCTGTGTGTGGGTCTTGTTCTATTAATCCATCTATACTGACCTCCATCAGGTTGCAAACTGAATATATTTTTTTCTGCATCTACCTCTGAAAAAATATTTGGCCTTCTAGTAGTGTGTCGGACTTTCTCTATTAGTCCATCTATACTGACCTCCATCAGGTTGCAAATTAAAACTAATTTTTATCTGCATCTACAGTACCTCTGAAAAAATATTTGGGCTTCTAGCAGTGTGTGGGACTTGTTCTATTAGTCCATCTATACTGACCTCCATCAGGTTGCAAACTGAATATATTTTTTTCTGCATCTACCTCTGAAAAAATATTGGGCTTCTAGCTGTGTGTGGGTCTTGTTCTATTAATCCATCTATACTGACCTCCATCAGGTTGCAAACTGAATATATTTTTTTCTGCATCTACCTCTGAAAAAATATTTGGCCTTCTAGTAGTGTGTCGGACTTTCTCTATTAGTCCATCTATACTGACCTCCATCAGGTTGCAAATTAAAACTAATTTTTATCTGCATCTACAGTACCTCTGAAAAAATATTTGGGCTTCTAGCAGTGTGTGGGACTTGTTCTATTAGTCCATCTATACTGACCTCCATCAGGTTGCAAACTGAATATAGTTTTTCCTGCATCTACCTCTGAAAAAATATTGGGCTTCTAGCTGTGTGTGGGTCTTGTTCTATTAATCCATCTATACTGACCTCCATCAGGTTGCAAACTGAATATATTTTTTTCTGCATCTACCTCTGAAAAAATATTTGGCCTTCTAGTAGTGTGTCGGACTTTCTCTATTAGTCCATCTATACTGACCTCCATCAGGTTGCAAATTAAAACTAATTTTTATCTGCATCTACAGTACCTCTGAAAAAATATTTGGGCTTCTAGCTGTGTGTGGGACTTGTTGTATTAGTCCATCTATACTGACCTCCATCAGGTTGCAAACTGAATATATTTTTTTCTGCATCTACCTCTGAAAAAATATTTGGCCTTCTAGTAGTGTGTCGTACTTTCTCTATTAGTACATCTATACTGACCTCCATCAGGTTGCAAATTAAAAATAATTTTTATCTGCATCTACAGTACCTCTGAAAAAATATTTGGGCTTCTAGCTGTGTGCGGGACTTGTTGTATTAGTCCATCTATACTGACCTCCATCAGGTTGCAAACTGAATATATTTTTTTCTGCATCTACCTCTGAAAAAATATTGGGCTTCTAGCTGTGTGTGGGTCTTGTTCTATTAATCCATCTATACTGACCTCCATCAGGTTGCAAACTGAATATATTTTTTTCTGCATCTACCTCTGAAAAAATATTTGGCCTTCTAGTAGTGTGTCGGACTTTCTCTATTAGTCCATCTATACTGACCTCCATCAGGTTGCAAATTAAAACTAATTTTTATCTGCATCTACAGTACCTCTGAAAAAATATTTGGGCTTCTAGCAGTGTGTGGGACTTGTTCTATTAGTCCATCTATACTGACCTCCATCAGGTTGCAAACTGAATATATTTTTTTCTGCATCTACCTCTGAAAAAATATTGGGCTTCTAGCTGTGTGTGGGTCTTGTTCTATTAATCCATCTATACTGACCTCCATCAGGTTGCAAACTGAATATATTTTTTTCTGCATCTACCTCTGAAAAAAAATTTGGCCTTCTAGTAGTGTGTCGGACTTTCTCTATTAGTCCATCTATACTGACCTCCATCAGGTTGCAAATTAAAACTAATTTTTATCTGCATCTACAGTACCTCTGAAAAAATATTTGGGCTTCTAGCAGTGTGTGGGACTTGTTGTATTAGTCCATCTATACTGACCTCCATCAGGTTGCAAACTGAATATATTTTTTTCTGCATCTACCTCTGAAAAAATATTGGGCTTCTAGCTGTGTGTGGGTCTTGTTTTATTAATCCATCTATACTGACCTCCATCAGGTTGCAAACTGAATATATTTTTTTCTGCATCTACCTCTGAAAAAATATTTGGCCTTCTAGTAGTGTGTCGGACTTTCTCTATTAGTCCATCTATACTGACCTCCATCAGGTTGCAAATTAAAACTAATTTTTATCTGCATCTACAGTACCTCTGAAAAAATATTTGGGCTTCTAGCAGTGTGTGGGACTTGTTCTATTAGTCCATCTATACTGACCTCCATCAGGTTGCAAACTGAATATATTTTTTTCTGCATCGACCTCTGAAAAAATATTTGGCCTTCTAGTAGTGTGTCGGACTTTCTCTATTAGTCCATCTATACTGACCTCCATCAGGTTGCAAATTAAAAATAATTTTTATCTGCATCTACAGTACCTCTGAAAAAATATTTGGGCTTCTAGCTGTGTGCGGGACTTGTTGTATTAGTCCATCTATACTGACCTCCATCAGGTTGCAAACTGAATATATTTTTTTCTGCATCTACCTCTGAAAAAATATTTGGGCTTCTAGTAGTGTGTCGGACTTTCTCTATTAGTCCATCTATACTGACCTCCATCAGGTTGCAAATTCAAAATAATTTTTTTCTGCATCTAACCCAGCTAATAGTTTTGGCCTAATACCACATTTTGGCCACTCAGCTCTGCTCGGTTACCATCCATTGTTTTTTTGTGCAAACAACTCCAGAGTTGTGAATTAGTTAACCACCAAAATGAGTGGAAAAAGGCCTGCTGCTGGTGGAAAGGGGAATAGGCGTGTTGGGAAGGGGAAAAAAGGTTGTGTCCGTGGGGTAGGTGTTAAAGCAACAGTAACATCTGCAGAAGAAAGACCATCTTCCAGCCAAACTAAAATGTCTACTTCTTTTACCGGACAATGTGATAAGATCCCTTTCTTACGGCCACGCCAATCGCTACAAATTCCAGATGAGGCACAAAAACAGCAGGTGCTTCAACGGATATCAAGTGCTCCTTTAAGTGGGCTCTCCTCCACATCAACTTCAACATCACAAATACTCCAGTCCTCAAAGGTGTCACCCAAATCGCACTTGCTTCCTCACAGCTCCCAAATCTCCAGCTGCCCGTCTGAGTATGAGGTAGAACAGATGGTTGAGTCTGCAGAGCTGTTTACTCATACTATAGCCTGGGAATCAGAGGTCGACTCCAGCGCTTCTGTGAATCCAGACGAGGAAATGATCTGCACTGATGCCCAGAATCTTTATGAGTCGGATCCAGGACCAGACGCAGAAGGTTCTGACCATAATGTAGACCCTCATTCCCAAACTGTAACTCCTGTTGGTGGAGACAATGAGGAAGACGATGATAAGACTCAAATACCTGATTGGAGCGACAACTTTAGTTTTTTGTCAGGGCAGGAACAGGTTGGCTCTGAGGACGACGGGTGTGATAACGCACAGGGTGATGATGATGAGGTCGGAGATCCCACTTACTGTCAACCCACAGTCAGCCAAGAGATGAGGTCAGCAGAGGAGGTGGAGGAAGATGCTAGTGACGACGAGGTCAGGTTGCGCCTTCCTGGACAGAGACGTAGTACTGGAAGCACGTCAACAACTGCATCCTCAAACACAACTCTGCCTCTCACCACAAGTCGTGGTGGCTCTTCAGGTCGCATGGGTGCTAAGCCTTGCATAGCCTGGGCATTTTTTCAGATCGATAAAGATGACCCAACTCGTGTTATCTGTAACATTTGTCAGCAAAAGCTAAGTAGAGGCCAAAAAATACATAGTTTGAGTACTTCATGCATGAACCGGCACATGGACATGAAGCATAAGTTGCAGTGGGAAGCTCAGTGTGCTACAATGCGGCCTAGCCGGCCGGGCCAACCACCGTCTGCCATATCTTGTGCATCCGCGGCCTCTTCATCCTCTGTGACTGGGGGGACAGCAGTCACACCTGTTTTGGGGCGCAGACCTGCCACCTCTTTACCCGCAACAGCCAGCGTGATTGGCAGGTCATCATTTTCTTTGGAGGTGGTAACACCAGCTGGTGTTGAGCGCTGTCCGACATCGATAGCACCACCTTTGGATGAAGGCAACCTAACATGTCCGCCTGCATCTTCCTCACAGACCGGCAGTTTGCCGGGGACACCCTTATCAACCCCGTCTAAGCACAATAGCCAGCCCTCGGTCCCTCAGATGTGGACAAGTAAAAGACCATTTCCTCCTAGCCATGAGAAAGCTAAGAGGTTGAATTTCACCATCTGCAAGCTCTTGGCTACAGAAATGCTGCCTTTCCGCCTGGTGGACACAGAGGATTTTCGAGACCTTATGTCCGTCGCAGTGCCCCAGTACCAGATGCCCAGTCGGCACTACTTCTCAAAGAAAGGTGTGCCTGCGCTCCACCAGCATGTCGCACACAACATCACCGCTTCTTTGAGAAACTCTGTGTGTGACAGGGTGCATTTCACCACAGACACTTGGACGAGTAGGCATGGACAGGGGCGTTACATGTCGCTGACTGGGCACTGGGTAACTATGGTGACAGCAGGACAAGGGGCTGCTGTCCAAGTCTTGCCGTCCCCACGAGTTGTGCGTCAATCCTCTTTATGTCAAAGTTCCTCCACTGCTTCTGCCTCCTCAACCTCCTCTCGGTCTTCCACCTGCACCCAAAGCCTGTCTGGTCATGCCACAAGCTTTCTAACTGCGCAGAAGGGATCCTGCACACCTCCTTACTATGCTGGCAGTAGGGCTCAACGTCATCAGGCGGTTTTTACATTGAAATGTCTGGGAAATGTGAGTCACACAGCTGAGGAGTTGTGGTCAGCTCTGGAGAACCAATTTCATGAATGGTTGTCTCCACTGGACCTGAAACCAGGGAAGGCCGTGTGCGACAATGCTGCAAACCTGGGTGCGGCCCTTCGCCGGGGCAATGTCACACACGTGCCTTGTATGGCTCACGTGTTGAACCTGGTTGTCCAGCAATTTTTAGCCCACTATCCCAGACTAGATGGCCTTCTGCAGAGGGCACGGTCGCTGTGTGCTCACTTCCGCCGTTCGCATCCCGCAGCTCAGCGACTTACATCTCTACAGAAGTCGTTGGGCCTGCCACTTCACCGGCTAAAATGCGATGTGCCTACCCGGTGGAATTCAACTCTGCACATGTTGCAGCGACTGTGGCAGCACCGACAAGCCCTGGTGCAATACGTTCTGACGTATAGCCTGGGCCAACGAGATTCAGAGGTGGGGCAAATCACGCTGGAGGAGTGGTCTCAGATCA
The DNA here is from genome assembly GCF_046119375.1 of Phyllobates terribilis. NCBI lineage: Eukaryota > Metazoa > Chordata > Amphibia > Anura > Dendrobatidae > Phyllobates > Phyllobates terribilis. The sequence continues at coordinate 162,208,347 of NW_027362762.1, read as the reverse complement.
GGGACCTATGCACCCTTCTGCACAGTTTTGAAATGGCGACGAAGATGTTTAGTGCTGACGATGCCATTATCAGCATGACTATTCCGGTGATTTACATGCTGGAGCACATGTTAAACAGAATTCGGAGTCAGGTGGTGGCACAAGAGGAGGTGGAGGAAGTAGAGGAGGAGGAGTTGTATGCGGAAGGGCTAACATCTGCAAGGTCCAGAAGGTCGGCAGCACCAAGGCGGCAGGCATGTGAGGGTGGGGGAGATGGTTTTACCAGGGCGCATGGTAGCAGCCAAACTAGTGAGGAAGGTGCAGGAGCCCAGGAAGAAGTGGAGGACGAACTGATGGAAGACTCATCAGATGAGGGAGACCTTGATCACATTTCTGTTGTGCGAGGTTGGGGGGAGAGGACAGAGGAAGGAAGCATGATTGTTACCTCGCCACCAACACAACAGGGACTTGGTGCTCCTGGATGCGCAACACACATGAGTGCCTTCTTGCTGCACTACCTGCAACATGACCCTCGAATTGTGAGAATTAGAAATAATCCTGACTACTGGGTTGCCACACTGTTAGATCCCCGGTACAAAAGTAAATTTGCAGAAATTATTCCTGCCATAGAAAGGGATGCACGCATGCAGGAGTATCAGCAGAGACTGTTGCAGAATCTTACATGTGCTTTTCCACAAAATACCAGTGGTGCACGTAGTGAATCTCACAGTTCCAACTTGCCAACCGTGGGACCGTCAAGTGTTCAGCACTCAAACCGTAACAGAACCACAGTATCTGCTGGTAACATCAATTTTGCGGAATCATTTCACCACTTTTTTAGCCCATCCTTTGCAAGGCCACAGGAGACAAGAAGTCTGACACATAGTCAACGCCTAGAGACGATGGTACAGGAGTATCTCCAAGTAAACATTGAAGCCACGACTGTGTCACTGGACCCTTGCTCTTTTTGGGCTTCCAATCTGGATAAATGGCCGGAGCTAGCCACTTACGCCTTGGAGATCTTGTCATGCCCCGCAGCCAGCGTTCTGTCTGAACGTGTGTTCAGCGCTGCTGGTGGTGTGCTGACAGATAAGCGCACGCGGCTCTCCACTGATAATGTAGACAGACTCACGTTCATAAAGATGAACAAATCATGGATCCGAAACGACTTTTCTACCCCTGTGTCATCCTGGGGAGAGTAAAAGCTTGATGATTGGTTAAAATCACCCTACCAAACGTTTTAAGCTTTCAAATTACTAATCATGTTTATCTGTATCTTGACTGGAAAATAATTTGGGCTTTGTAGCAGTGTGCAGCACTGATCCTATTAGGCCATCTATAATAAGCTCCACCAGATTTAAAATTAAAAATAATTTTTAGCTGCATCTAGCCCGGAAAATAATTTTGGGGCTCCGAGATGCGCAAGACACATAAGTGCCTTCTTGCTGCACTACCTGCAGCATGACCCTCATATTGTCAGAATTCGAAGTAATCATGACTACTGGGTTGCCACACTCTTAGATCCCCCAAACTTTTCGATCAACCTTTTCATTTTAATAAAGACCAAAAAAATGGTCATTTTTGAAATTATAAGCATTAGCAGGTTGTTAGAAACTGAAATCAAACAGTTTTCAACTCAAAACTTTATTCTAGGTGATGTTACATTTTCACATAGGACCCCTTGTTCGAAAGGAGCTTCTGAACTCTCTCGTCCATTGAATTTGTCAGGTTTTGGATGGTTTCTGCTTCAATTGTTTTGCATGAGGACAGAATACCCTCCCAGAGCTGTTGCTTAGATGTGAACTGCCTCCCGCCATCATAGACACTCCTTTTAATGATGCTCCAAAGGTTCTGAATGGGGTAGAGGTCAGGGGAGCATGGGGGTCACACCATAAGTTTGTCCCCTTTTATGCCCATATCAGCCAGAGATGCAGATGTTTTATGTGCAGCATGAGATGGTGCATTATCATGCAGAAAAATGATCTTGCTGTGAAATACACGGTTCTTCTTCTTGAACCATGGCAGGAAGTGCTGTTTGAGAAAATCCACATACATTATGGAGTTCATCTTTAGCGCCTTCAGGGATCCTAAAGGGGCCGACAATCTCTCTCCCCATGATTCCAGCCCAAAACATTACTCCACCTCCTCCTTGTTGGCGCTGTAGCCGTGTTTGCGTGGGGTGTCCATCAACCAGCCATCCTCCACTCCATCCATCTGGACCATCGAGCGCTGCACGGCACTCATCCATGAACAAAACAGTTTTGAAATCAGTCTTCATGTAATGTTTGGCCCACTGGAGCCGTTTCTGCTTGTGTGAAGTGGATAGAGGAGGTCGACAGGATGGCGTATGCACAGCTGCAAACCTCTGAAGGACCCTGCATCTTGTTGTTCGGGGGACGTTGGAGGCACAAGCAGCTTCAAAAACTTGTCTGCTGCTATGACAAGGCTTTTTTGCCGCTGCTCTTTCAACCTGACGTAATTGCCTGTAGGAAAGAGTCCTCAATTTGCCCTTATCAGCACGCACACGTGTGTACTGTGAATCAGCTACATACTTCTTGATTGCCAAGACACTTCATCCTGATCATCGCACAATGTTGATTGTAGTCATGCCTTCACCTAAACACTCCACAATTTGTTGCTTCTCAGCAGCCGACACATCCTTTTTCTTTCCCATTTTGGCAGAAAATGTAGGCTGCTTAATAATGTGAGAGAGCCTTCTTAAGTAGTCTTGCCTTTCATTGGACACACCTGCCAAACTAATTAGCACAGGTGTCTGCAATTGCTTACAGTGATATAAAGAGCCCTGACACACATCACCATCAATGAGTTTAACTGACAAACAAACAAATTCTTCCCTTATCACTCCTAAACACTTTTTGCATAATAATTTGGAACGCGGTGTACATGTGCTTTTCCACAAAACACCAGCGGTTCACGTAGTGAATCTTACAGTTCTAACTTGCCAACCGTGGTCTGTATGGAATTGTTCAATAAAGGGCCCAAAATTAAGATAACATAGATGGGAGAGGTCTCTATGAATAGGAATTCCTAAGTATTTGATACCCTGTGAGGGCCAGACTTCGCTGCATTGATTTTAAAATTTTACCATGCAACAAAGTGATCTATTTCAGCCATAACAGCATGAATGGATATATGTGATTGAGTGATATATACTAGGACATCATCAGCAAATAGAGAGCACTTGTACTCGGTGCCTCCCACCTCAATCCACCTAATATTGGGGTTATGGCGAATTGATGAGAGCAGGTGCTCCGTCACTAGGATGTATAAGAGAGGGGACAGAGGACATCCCTGCCTTGTCCCATTGGTGATTGTGAAAGGTGATGAAAATGTTCTGACGCACCCCCTGGGCCTTGGGACACCCGGAGCCGGACCCTTTTTGGTGGATGCTGGTGGTTGTAGTCTTCGTGGCGGCGACCCGGTTCCGTGGCTCAGGGCGGTCAAACCAGTGGCGGAACTATTTATGTGGTTTTGATGTTTAAATGTCCGACTACGCCACCCGTGGATTGCGGTCAGAGTGAACCGCCGCTACAGGGCAGACCGCTGAGGCTGGTGTTGTGGGTGCAGCAGAGCGTAGCATAACTCCCCACGGGAGGAGTATAGCCTCAGGGCAGTGTATGCAGAGGATGGGGGTGATGGTGCAGGGCAGCAGCAGTAACGACACGGAGTCAGTGATGCAGTCCAGGGCCTTTACTCACAGTTCTTATTATCCAGACCACGTCTGCAGGTAACGGCTGCCCACGTCGTACTGTGCTCACCAGGTGAGGGGCTCAGACAACTCCCAGATAACTTTGGAGCACTTCACAGGACCCCCTTTGTGTGTCCTTTGTCTGGCCTTTCTTACCAACACTTCTGTCCGGCTGCCTCGGGCCTCCTCTTGGTAAACTTGGCGCCAGTTTCCCTGACCCTTTGTGGTGCCTTCCTAGCGGGTGTAGCGAGGGGCTGCGCCACATAAAATGTCAGAGCCTCCGGTTTCTAGCTGAGGGTCGTTTCCTGCCTCCACTAGTTCGGGGACCGGTCTCCCCCTTTGGCCTGACCCCTCCACGCAGGTGGATTCGGGCGTGCGGTGGCGACTCGCCCGTCCGCACCCCTGGGATCCCTTCATTCCTCGTTCCTGGAGCCTTCTCCGCTCCTCTTCCTTCCTTCTCCCTCTTCCAGGCCTGGGCCTCTGTTACTAGGCCCGCCTCCGGAGCAGAGCTCATGCAGAGCCCCTGCTCCCTGCCACTTCTGCTCAGACTTCTCTGCACTGAACTAAGATGGTGCCCACCTTTTATACTCCCTTCTCAATGCACCCAGGAACTGCTTCCTCCCTGCTCCTGCACTACAGGGTTCCCCTTCCTCAGTGTTCCCTCCCCCCACTCCAGCCAGGGACAGGGACTGTCGTGCCCATCTCAGGGGCATATTGGTCGCCCTGCCCCACGGCAATGTGGTGTAATGCATGCAGGTGTCGGGTCCTGATCCACACTCCATCCTTACCTGAGAGTGAGATATCACACCTCTGGGTGAGGTGCAATACGTCTGTAGCAACCGAGCCCTCAGGGTGCTACAGTTCCATTTATCTTCAGCCTAGGTGACGTATTGCGATACAGGGCCGTGATTTTGGCTATAAAAGGGTCCCCTAGACCCCTACCCCAAGCTTTTTAAGAGAATCATATATGGCGTGCCAGGAGACTCTATGGAATGCTTTCTCAGCATCCAACGAGAGTATCTAATTACAAATTTTTAACTGCATCTAGCCCAGGAAATACTTTGTGCCTAGTAGCAGTGTCTGCTAGTCAGCGGATTATCCCGGCTGTTAAGCAAGCTACACCACCTGTAGTTTAGACACTTAATTTTTTCAAAGGAAATGCTTCGGGACCATGGGATACTCAGTGAAGAGCATCAGGAGGCACCCCAAGGCATAGGGGCTGGGACTGGCAGTAGGATGCCTTGCGGTGGACAGCCGAGCTCGATCCTTATAAAAGCTTTTTAACTGCAGCAGCTTTAGTGGACGCTACTGGAGCTGGAATTACGCGGCTGCTGGCATGAGACTTGCCCTCCAATAGATCCTTGTAAATGGATTTAAAGTGTATTCATTCAAATTAGAGAGACAATTTAAATTAAAAAGCTTAGAGCTGCCTCCACCACAGGGGGGCTCGCTCGACCCACCAGCGGACAGGCACCAGTATTGGGAGAGGGGGGCTGGCCATCAGGGTTCACCGCGGCTCTGGCACAAACCCGGCGACACGGAGGTGGCACGGGCAGGAGCGGACTGGCCGTGTCGGCTTCTCACTTTTTGGATTTTAGAAGGGCATGACATGCCTATATCTGTGTCTCCCCCTCCTTTTACTCCTCCACCTCTTTTATTTTCGCATGACTATATGTACTTGTCACTTTTCCATGTGTTAGTTGTGTCTTCTGAGCAGTTTGTCAGCTTTTGGACACCTTTGAAGGTGTTTTCTATGTGTTTCTATGTGTTTTTGTTTGCCTGCCATTGGTTTTAACGGTGTTCGAAGGTGTTCGACGAACAGTTCGACGAACAGTTCGGCGAACACACGGGTGTTCGACGAACCGAACCGAACTCGAACTCTACGGGGGTGGCTCAACACTACTAGTAACCCATTGTTTATCATGGTTACCACTCTGCTACAGTGAGCTGGAGGTTACCGCTCACTTTAGCAGGCTCGTAACCATGATAAACAACGGGTTACTACGTGCGCGTGTGCCCCTAGTAACCCAATGTTTATCATGGTTACCAGCCTGATCGCTGCTCCCGCTGGTCACACATAGCGAGGTGTGCTGACCAGCGGGAGGGCAACGACCAAAAAATGGTCCAGGACACTTTGCAGCGATCAGCGACCTCATAGCAGGGGCCTGATCGCTGCAAAGTGTCACACATAGCGACATCGATGGTGAGGTCGCTGTTACGTCACCAAAACCGTGACACAGTAGCGATCTCGCTAGCGATCTCGCTATGTGAGACGGGGGCTTAACACTGTAAGCAAACACATCTGATCTTCCCACTCAAATATGATCTACCCCCTGTCAGTCTGACAGCTTTACAGCACGGAACAGAGACTGACTGAGCACACAGTCAGACTGAAAGCGGACAGAAAACAACCATTGTGCTGTTAGCTGAGGGGGAAGTTTTTTGGGTTTTTTTCGTTTGTGTTACAGCCTTGCTCTGTGGCTTAGTGAGCAGATGAAGTATGTTTGTTCACGATGCTGCATCTCTGACACTTGGGACATGTCTCGAGCGGTATTTATTCACCCTGAAAGCCGTCCTGACAAGTACCTAGGAAGGGTTGCAGCTTGATACAGTGAAGGAAATAAGTATTTGATCCCTTGCTGTTTGTAAATTTGCCCCCTGACAAAGACATGAACAGTCTATAATTTTAAGGGTAGGTTAATTTTAACATTGAGAAATAGAATATCCCAAAAATATCAAGAAAATCACATTGTATAAATTAGATAAATTATTTTGCATTTTGTAGTGAGAGATAAGTATTTGATCCCCTACAAACCATTATGAGTTCTGGCTCCTACAGACCAGTTAGATGCTCCTAATCAACTCATTACCTGCATTAAAGACAGCTGTCTTACATAGTCACCTATATAAAAGACTCCTGTCCACAGACTCAATTAATCAGTCAGACTGTAACCTCTACAACATGGGCAAGACCAAAGAGCTTTCTAAGGATGTCACGGACTAGATCATAGACTTGCACAAAGTTGGAATGGGCTACAAAACCATAAGTAAGACGCTGGGTGAGAATGAGACAACTGTTGGTGCAATAGTAAAAAATAAAAAATGACTGTCAATCAACATCGATCTGGGGCACCATGCAAAATCTCACCTCCTGGGGTATCCTTGATCATGAGGAAGGTGAGAGATCAGCCTAAAACTACACGGGGGGGAACTTGTTAATGATCTCAAGGCATCTGGGACCACAGACACCAAGAAAACCATTGGTAACACATTACACCTTAAAGGTTTAAAACCCTGCAGTGCCTGCAAGGTACCCCTGCTCAAGAAGACACATGTGCAGGCCCGTCTGAAGTTTGCCAATGAACACCTGATGATTCTGTGAGTTACCGTGAGAAGGTGCTGTGGTCAAATGAGACAAAAATTGAGCTGTTTGGCATTAACTCAACTCGCCATGTTTGGAGGAAGAGAATTGCTGCCTATGACCCAAAGAACACCGTCCCCACTGTCAAGCATGGAGGTGGAAACATTATGTTTTGAGGGTGCTTCTCTGCTAAGGGCACAGGACTAGTTCACCGCATTAATGGGATAATGGATGGAGCCATGTACCATAAAATCCTGAGTGACAACCTCCTTCACTCCACCAGGACATTAAAAATGAGTCATGGCTGGGTCTTTCAGCAAGACAATGACCCAAAACATACAGCCAAGGCAACAAAGTGGCTCAAAAAGAAGCACATTAAGATCATAGAGTGGCCTAGCCAGTCTCCAGACCTTAATCCCATAGAAAGCTTATGGAGGAAGTTGAAGCTCCGAGTTGCCAAGCGACAGCCTCAAAATCTTAATGATTTAGAGATGATCTGCAAAGAGGAGTGGACCAAAATTCCTCCTGAGTCCTGACATGTGCACAAACCTCATCATCAACTACAAAAAACGTCTGACTGCTGTGCTTGCCAACAAGGGTTTAGCCACCAAGTATTAAGTGTTGTTTGCCAGAGGGATCAAATGCTTATTTCTCACTGCAAAATGCAAATAAATTTATCTAATTTATACAATGTGATTTTCTTGATTGTTTTTGGATATTCTCTCAATGATAAAATTAACCTACCCTTAAAATGATAGACTGTTCATGTCTTTGTCAGTGGGCAAACTTACAAAAACAGCAAGGGATCAAATAATTATTTCCTTCACTGTACATTGCAAACTTTTTAATTTTGCATTTCTACACTTGGGTTTCCAAATCCAGAATTCATGTTTTGAATAATAATCTTTTTATTTGGGGATTTTTACAATTAGGGGAAAGGGATAATAAAATGTAATATATTGTTACATCAACCTCAAGAAAACAAACTTGTAACATAGAAGAAACAAAGAAGAGAACAGGGAAAGAGATTTGGAGGGTAAGGAAAAGAGGAAAGGAAAAGAGGAAAGGAAAAGGTGGACAAAAAAGAGGGGGGTAAATTTAAATATGGAAAGAGGGATAAAGGGAAATAAAAGAGAGATCATACATATTATAATCATAGCTATAATTTCACAGGTTTTCAATTTATATGTATTGAAATAAAGAAATCTATATATTTTCTGGCTAAAAATAATAACACATTTATGTAGAGAGGTTATTCCTGCTTGGGGAGAAGTACTTATTCCAGGAAGATCATCTAGAATAATATTTTTTAAGAGAGTTGTTTCTTAAAGCAAAAGAGTATTCAAAAGAATTATGAGTGGACATTCTTTCTATAATATATGAAATATTGAATTATATACTTAACAAAAAAGTGTGAAACAACTCAAAATATGTCTTATATTGTAGGTTCTTCAAAGTAGCCACCTTTTGCTTTGATGACTGCTTTGCACACTCTTGGCATTCTCTTGATGAGCTTCAAGAGGTAGTCACCGGAAATGGCTTTCACTTCACAGGTGTGCCCTGTTAGGTTTAATAAGTAGGATTTCTTGCCTTATAAATGGGGTTGGGACCATCAGTTGTGTTGTGCAGAAGTCTGGGGGATAAACAGCTGATAGTCCTACTGAATAGACTGTTAAAATTTGTATTGTGGCAAGAAAAAAGCAGCAAAGTAAAAAAAAATGAGTGGCTATCATTACTTTAAGAAATGAAGGTCAGTCAGTCCGAAGAATTGGGAAAACTTTGAACGTGTCCCCAAGTGCAGTTGCAAAAACCGTCAAGCGCTACAAAGAAACTGGCTCACATGAGGACAGCTCCAGGAAAGGAAGACCAAGAGTCACCTCTGCTTCTGAGGATAAGTTTATCCGAGTCACCAGCCTCAGAAATCGCAGGTTAACAGCAGCTCAGATTAGAGACCAGGTCAATGCCACATAGAGTTCTAGCAGCAGACACATCTCTTCAACAACTGTTAAGAGGAGACTTTGTGCAGCAGGCCTTCATGGTAAAATAGCTGCTAGGAAACCACTGTTAAGGACAGGCAACAAGCAGAAGAGACTTGTTTGGGCTAAAGAACACAAAGAATGGACATTAGACCAGTGGAAATCTGTGCTTTGGTCTGATGAGTCCAAATTTGAGATCTTTGGTTCCAACCACTGTGTCTTTGTGCAACGCCGAAAAGGTGAACGGATAGACTCTACATGCCTGGTTCCCACCGTGAAGCAAGGAGAAGGAGGTGTGATGGTGTGGGGGTGCTTTGCTGGTGACACTGTTGGGGATTTATTCAAAATTGAAGGCATACTGAACCAGCATGGCTAGCACAGCATCTTGCAGCGGCATGCTAATCCATCATGTTTGCGTTTAGTTGGACCATCATTTATTTTTTCAACAGGACAATGACCCCAAACACACCTCCAGGCTGTGTAAGGGCTATTTGACCAAGAGGGAGAGTGATGGGGTGCTACGCCAGATGACCTGGCCTCCACAGTCACCAGACCTGAACCCAATCGAGATGGTTTGGGGTCAGTTGGACCGCAGAGTGAAGGCAAAAGGGCCAACACGTGCTAAGTATCTCTGGGAACTCCTTCAAGATTGTTGGAAGACCATTTCCAGTGACTACCTTTTGAAGCTCACCAAGAGAATGCCAAGAATGTGCAATGCAGTCATCAAAGCAAACGGTGGTTACTTTGAAGAACCTAGAATATAAGACATATTTTCAGTTGTTTCACACTTTTTTGTTAAGTATATAATTCCACATGTGTTAATTCATAGTTTTGATGCCATTAGTGTGAATGTACAATTTTCATAGTCAAGAAAATACAGAAAAATCTTTAAATGAGAAGGTGTGTCCAAACTTTTGGTCTGTACTGTATATTTCTTGTATTCCAAATATTAGTCTTTGTAAAGTTTTTAAAAAGGGAAATAATAACTCTAGGAAGAAGTATAGGGAGATTACATTTTTTTCTAATATATTTCCTAAGCTCTAGAAAATTAAAAAATTTCCTCCTCTGAATGATTGTATAGAATTTTTAGGGCTTGAAAGTTAATAACTGCATCTTTTTTAAGACCTGTAATTAAAGCAGAGCAATTTACAATTCAAAATTTTTCCCATTTATCAATCGTAAAATTAGGAAAGGCAGTGTGGAAAAAAGATATAGGACGTTTCTTTAATGGTTAGTTATGTTGGTTATTTTTTGTGATCTTAACTAATTTCCTCCATAATGTAATACTGCATTTTATTAGTGTATGTTAGGGTAATAGAAGAGTTTGGCCTAATAAATGCAAAATAGTGAGTGCTAACAAAGAAAAATTTCCATTGTACAGCTTTTCCATTGCTGTTCAATTATTTTTCCCTTCATCTAGAAACCAGTGTCTGCTTTGGAGAATGATGTTGGTTTCAGAATAGGCCTGAATATTTGGTAGGCACATGCCACCTTTTCTTTTATTTTTGAATAATAATAATTTTGCGATTCTTGAGTTTTTTGTTTGCCATATGTAGTTAGAAAGCTGTTTATGAAGTTTTTAGTCCATAGATCTGGTATTTGAATTGGGATTGATCTGAAAATATACTGAAATTTAGGCAAGATAATCATTTTTATAAAAAATCGATTCTGCCTAATCATGAAGTGTTGATTTTATCAAAATTGTTCATACTAGTTTGAATATGTTTTTGTAAGCAATTTAAGTTTTCATTCAAGATTTTGTTTAAGGGGTTCATAATTTTAATTCCTAAGTAAGGAATTTGGGATGTTTCCCAGGTGTAGGGAAATTCCCTTTCCATTGCTTTTTTTAATTGAGAGTCTAAAAAAACTTAAGATTTTTGAGTTTTTTAGACTAATTTTGTAATAGGATACCGGCGAGAACGCCCTAATTATTAAAGAAACAGCTCTTAAAGAGTTAATAGGGTCCATAATAGAAATTAAAATGACGTCCGCAAATAGTCCAATTTTATAATATTGTCTATATTGTATACAGTCTATATTGTGATTGAATGGAATGCCCTTTATGAGATTGCTGGTTCTGATGGTTTCAGCGAAAGGTTCCAACATAAGATCAAAAAGAAGCTTGGATAATGGGCAACCTTAGCGTGTGCCGTTTGAGATAAAAAGGAATTAGAAAGTAGATTATTGACTTGGACCCTTGCTGAAAGGCAAGAATATAGGGAAAAGATGGCCTTAAGAATTTGTCCCTGAAAGCCAAATTTATTTAAAATGACGCGCATAAAATCCCAATTGATCCTATCAAACGCCTTTTCTGCATCTAAAGAAATCAGAATGAAGGGGATTTTCCCTTTTTCCACATATGTAAGTAAATTCAAAATTCTCCTGGTTCCATTTGAAGCCTGTCTCCCCTTAAAAAACCCTACTTGATCAGACTGAATTAATAAAGGTAAGATTTTCAGAAATTAGTTTAGCAAAAATTTTTATGTCTGTTTTTAAGAGGGATATGGGTCTATCATTCGAAATCACCTCAACAGCACTGTTTGGTTTGGTATAACAACGATAGTCACTTCTAAGGATTCTTTTGGAAGAAGGCCTTCGTTATTAGCTTGATTAAACATGGAGGTCAAGGGGCTGGATACTTTATGCTTAAATAATTTGTAATATTCATTGGGGAATCCATCAGGTCCAAGAGATTTATTTTCTTGTACTTTTTTAATGGCAATTTCTGTTTTATCTATGGAGAAAGGGGAATTTAGCGAGTTAATTTGTTCAGAATTTAGTTGCCGTAGGTTGACTTTAGAAAGGAATTTATTTATTTCTTTGATGTTTGGTTGGGTGGTATTCACATCCTCTTTCACGTTATATAAAGAGGAATAGAATGCTGCAAATTGCTCAGCTATGTCTTGCGGATGGACATAAGAGGCTCCAATTTTTTTAATAGAAATTACCCTTGATCTTAAATGTGGTTTTCTAACTTTATTAGCCATAAATAGTTTTGTTGTTGTTTTTCCTCCTCATCATTAATCTTTTGAATTATATTTTTGATACTTTCTCTAGTTTTTCTTTTATGTTGTGAGTATAATTGTATGACAACTCCTGCCTTATGGGCGTTCCACATAGTAGCGGGAGAAATGTCTTGTGAGATATTTTCTTGGAAGTATAATTTAATTATTATCAATTTTTGTTTTATACATTGGAAAATGTAGTAGAAAAGAATTGCATTTCCACATTTTAGAGTAATTATTTGATTGTGTGGATTTCAAAGACAATTTGATACGAGCAAGGTCTGAACAAGTGATGGTACCTATTTGAATATCCTTACATTTTTGTAGGGTATGTAAATTAGTCAGAACCATGTCTATTCTCGAAAAGGTTTTATGTTTAGCAGAATAATAGGTGTATTCCCTTGAGGTAAATTTTAAATTTCTGAATAAATCAAATAACTGTTCCTTTAGTAACCAGTTTTTTAAAGTAAACATTTTACATCTCGGAGAAGCCGAAGTAACCAAATTTTGCTTGGGGATAATATTAAAATCACCAAAAAGAAATACATTTCTTTTTTGGTGTCTATACCTTTTTCATTAATTTGGCTCTGTTAGGGGCATACACATTTACCAAAGTGTACGTTATTGTATCGATAATGCAGACAAGAATATGGTAGCGACCATTGTTATCTATAATCTCTTCTAATAATTGAAAGGACACGGTGTTTCTTATGGTTGTAATCACACCGGTCTTTTTTTCCTCCACAGAGGATCTAAAAATATGGGGGAAATCTTTATGAGAAAATTCTGGTGGGTTAATTTGAGAGAATTTAGTATTTTTGAATGCCGCTATATCAGTATTAGAGCTCTTGGCTTCCCTCCAGGCGGAATACCTCTTAAACCAACTATTTAGTCCTTTGACATAAAGTGATAGAATTTTTAGCACCATTAGGATTTAAACAAGAAAAATATGTATAATAGCCAGAAAAAAAACATATGTAGTGCTTTGTACAATATTTAAAAGCATATACCTATGGTGACGGTGGTAAAATGAAATACAATTCTGTAGAAAACCAATCATAAAACAAAAAACAAAAGAAAGCCAGATTCTGATACTCCTTAGATGATCCGGGGAAAAAGGTTGAGAACAAAAATATACCAGTTCTCGAACACCTCATGCTATATCTGGGAAAAGAAAGGTCGGCGAACTCTGCGTGCGAGTCCTGGAGTTAAAGCAATTTTAAGGAGAAGAAGAGAACTCAAATCAGAAGATTGCTTATAATCAGCTGTAAAATAAAATAGAACAAGAACAAGGAAACTGTATAGCAAGTTTTACTTTAAAACCTTCAACTACCATTACTCCGCAGTGTCTTCTTTTCCTTCATGGTCACAGTTGTATCTATTTCCGGGTATTTTGCATTGTTTTAAACAGTTCCATCTCGTCTCTGGATCCTGTAACGTGTTTGTCCTTCCATTAAAAAATACTGTGAGTTTAGTGGGGAAACCCCACTTAAAGGAAATGTTGTTTGGAAGTAAATGGAAGTAATACCTGCAAAAGATTCTCTGATGACCAAAGTTTCTTTCAAGAAATCAGGAAAAACTTTAATCGACTCATAGGGGGGAGGTGGGTTCTTGCGTTTTCTTAGATAGTCTCTTAAATTGATCTTTTGCAATCACTTCTCTTGGTGTTTCTTTTGGAAGAAAGCTAGGTTTTTGTAACCTAGGTGCTCTGTCGATTTTAAATCTGCAGTAGGAAAGGAAGGCAAGGATTTGTGCAATATATATTTAATATATGGAACAAGATCTGCTGGTGGTACATTTTCCGGGATACCTCTGAATTTTATATTGTTCCGCCCAGTAGCATAGCTACCGGGGTGGCAGAGGGGGCGGCAGAGGGGCCGCGCTCTGAGGGGGACCACAACGGAGCTACGCCAGTGTAACTGTATTAGCGTGCGCAACACGCCGATACAGTTACACGTTGGGTAAGAACAGGGAGTCTCGATGTCCCTGCACCTCCAGGTGGCCACTATCGGGCCCTTGAGCAGGAGGGGAGGCCCCAGTGCCAGCATCGGGCCCCCCACCAGTCATCCCAAGACAGTTCAATGATGAGAGAGGAAACGTGACGCTCCCTCTCCCATCAGTCCCCTCTACGCCTGACGTCGCTGAACGGGCACGATGACGTTACACTTGGGGCCCGCTGTTCTGTAGATCTACAGGCACTCGGAGCAGTGGGGGAATGAGGAGGAAAGGTGAGTATTGTATTTATTTATTTTTATGGGGGTGCATTACTATTTAAACTGACTCTAGGGCTGCATTATACTATATACTCTGCCTATGGGGGTGCATTATACTATATAGAAGCCTATGGGGGTGCATAATACTATATAGACTGCCTATACAGGTGCATTATACTATATAGACTGCCTATGGAGAGTGCATTATACTATATAGAGGCCTATGGGGGTGCATCATACTATATAGACTGCCTATGGGGGTGTATTATACTATATAGACTGCCTATGGCGATGTATTATACTATATACTCTGCCTATGGGGATGAATTATACTATATACTCTGCCTATAGGGCTGCATTATACTATAGACTCTGCATATGGATGTGCATTATACTATATATTCTGCTTATGGGGGTGCATTATTCTACATACTCTGCCAATGGGGGTGCATTATACTATATACTCTGCCTATGGGGGTGCATTATAATATATAAAGTCTGCCTATGGGGAGTGCATTATACTATATACTCTGCCTATGGGAGTGCATTATAGTATAGGCTCTGCATATGGGGTACATTATACTATATACTCTGCCTATAGGGGTGAATCATACTATATAGACTGCCTATGGGGGTGCATTATACTATATACTCTGCCTATAGGGATGCATTATACTATAGACTCTGCATATGGGGGTGTATTATACTATATACTATGCCTATGGTAAGTGCATTATACTATCTACTCTGCCTATGGGGGTGCATTATACTATATACTCTGGCTATGGGGGTGTATTATACTATAGACTCTGCCTATGTGGGTGCATTATACTATATGGAGGCCTATGGAGGTGCAGTATACTATAGAGGCCTATGGCATGCATTTTACTATATAGAGTCTGCCTATGGGGAGTGTATTACACTATAGAGCGCATTATACTATATTGGGGACTATCTGGTGTTGTGCATTATACTTTATGTAGGCTACAGTGGGTACGAAAAGTATTCAGACCCCTTTAAATTTTTACTCTGTGTTTCATTGCAGCCATTTGGTAAATCTAGGTGTTAAGGTGAGTTCTGTTGATAAGGAATTGAATAGCCTTATCAGTTTGAATTCCCAGATTTTTCTGGGAATTCAAATTGATAAGGCTATTCAATTCCTTATCAACAGGACTCAACCTAACACTTGGATTTATGACTCCCTACATGGACACAATTCACACCTCCAGATAATTAAACATCCCCACTGCATCTCCACTTGCAACAAAAAAAAAACTAATTTGATGTCCTGGACTTATCAGTAGGAAGCATCACTCCCTCCACCTCATGAACAAATGTCATACTGTAACATCTCTTAAATGTTGTACATTGTGTTTTATGTATTCATTCGTAATAATGCCTGAAGAAGGAGCCTCTGTGCTCTGAAAGCTTGCATATACAGTATATTTTTTTCTGGTTAGCCAATAAAGGAATCACTCCTAGAATGCTTTTGACATTTTTGGACTTAAAAGTATTTACATAGATTGTCAGTTTCAATAATTTTGTGATTTATATCATTTATATCATCCAGTGATGTTTGTAAACTGTTAAACCTTTTGATCATATTGACCAGGGGTCCTCAAACTTTTTAAACACGGGGCCAGATCACAGTCCCTCAGACCATTGGAGGGCCGGAATATAGTCTTTAAAAAAAACAATGAACAAATTACTATGCACACTGCACATATCTTATTTTGTAGAAAAAAAACAATACAGGACCAAATACAATATTTAAAATGAAGAACAAGTAAAGTTAAATCAACCGGTATTTCAATAGGTAGCATAGGTCCTCAATAGGCAGGTAAACGTCCCCAATAGGCAGCATAGGTCCCCAATAGGCAGGTAAATGTACCCAATAGGCAGCATAGGTCCCCAATAGGCAAGTAAATGTCCCCAATAGGCAGGTAAATGTCCCCAATAGGCAGGTAAATGTCCCCAATAGGCAGCATAGGTCCCCAATAGGCAGGTAAATGTACCCAATAGGCAGGATAGGTTCCCAGTAGGCAGGTAAATGTCCCCAATAGGCAGGTAAATATCCCCAATAGGCAGGTAAATATCCCCAATAGGCAGCATAGGTCCTCAATGGGCAGGTACATTTTCCCAATAGGCAGGCCGTTTCCCCCTTATAATGCCATATGCAGGCTGTTCCCCCCTTATAATCTCCATGCTGGATGCCACCCCCCATATAATGCCCCATGCAGCATGTCACCCCCCCCATATAATGCCCCATGCAGCATGTCACCCCCCGCATATTATGCCCCATGCAGCATGTCACCCCCCCATATGATGCCCCATGCAGCTTGTCACCCCCCCATATAATGCCCCATGCAGCATGTCACCCCCCCATATAATGCCCCATGCAGGATGTCACCACCCCATATTATACCCCTTGCAGGATGTCACCCCCCCCCCATATAATGACCTATACCTCCATACATTAAAAAAGAAAAAATCCAATACTCACCTCACTTCTCACTTGCTGCCGTTGCCGCTGCTCTGGTCTGGACTCCAGCGTCGCGGCGGCGTTGTCCCGCTCTGCGCTGCCTGTGACGGCACTCGGGAGGGCGCGGTGGAAAGACGTCACCGCACCCTCTGACCTGAGACGTCACAGGAAGCGCAGAGCAGGAAGACAGCGGATCTGCGGAGGCACGGGGAGAGGTAAGTATCCGCCTGCCGGGGCCCTGAGCAAGCGGGGGAGAAGGGCGGGCGCTGACACCGCTCCCCTCTCCTCCGCCCATAGCCCGGCGGGCCGGATAAAAGTCCTCCGCGGGCCTCATGTGACCCGCGGGCCGTAGTTTGAGGACCCCTGATATTGACATTCAATTGCTGTATTGTAGATGTCAGAAGGTCTAGTATACACTTATGTGATGCTGAAAGGTTTACAGAGTGTCTAGTTGTTGGGAATGTTTGGGAAATATCACTAGGAATATTTTTAGGTAGGAACAGCAAGTGTGGAAGAGGGACTTGTACAGTCCATTTTAGGTCATTGTTTATAAGGTGTCACTTTTGGTGAGTAGTCCTCTGAATCCTTATCTGTTTCTACTGAAGGTGATTTCTATTATCATTCTTCCCACTGCCAAGCTCTTTCCTTTTATTTCTTGACAGTGAAACCCCTGCAAGAAATGTCATGTCCAGATCAACTATTTGGCTATGTGCGCAAGATGCATATTTGAAGCAGAAATTTTCTGTTCATTTCTGCTTCTCCTTGGTAGGGAAAATACATGCGATTTTACATGCATTTTTGACGCGTTTTTTGATGCATTTTTTGAAGCATTTTTGTACATCAATGAATGATTTTTGGAGCTAAATAAAGTTATTTGAACATTGCTTAAACCTTGGATTACCATCAGAACTGGGATGAGTATATTGGTTAATTTGAATGATTAAAGAATGTGTTTGTTGTAATTCAAATAAAGTGTTTGCTGTTTCTGTGTGTTTATTTAAGTCTTTACTTTACTTTAATTAAATTTGGTAATGAAAAGGTCTGATTGACACCTTGTCATAACCAAACAAAAGAGCAAGATGTCAGCTAGTCCCATTCACCCAATATTCATTAGCATTTCTATTCACATAATTTATGCAGCTGCTGTGAGCTGCTATTTTTAGCCTGGGAAGGTGCCATTAGGCAAACATGGTCAGTGGCCATTAATAACATCTCACAGCTGGTTCGTTAGCCACTATGTCCCCCCGATCAGCACTCAGCAGCTCTTTGGACACAGCTTATTTTTGCTGCGTCCAAAATGTGATGTTCTAATGCCACACTTGTGTTGTCGGTAAATAGTAATCCAGCTCATATAACGACACTTCAATCGGTCAAAATCTGCAGCAGAGACTGGCGTGTCCGATACTGAAATTGACATGCTGCGGGTGAGTTTGGGTACGTGGCCACGATCAGGAGCCGCTGCAGGTCTGACGCTGCGTGTTTATACAGCGTCAAACCTGCAGCATCCAGATGTTACAGCATAGTGGATGGGATATCTAGAAATCCCATGACCACTATGCGTGCATCAGAGGCTGCGAATCACCCATGGACACTGACATGCGGCGCGTCTTTCAGGACCGCAGCATGTCAAACTCTATTGCGGAGTCGCTAATCTCCGTAACCGAAATTTGATCATTAGAAAGTATTGAATGCGGTAAATCTACATGGTTGAGTGAACACATGTGGATTTACCTGCGTTCAAGAGAATGCAACGTTTTGGATACAGCAAAAAATATGCATCCAAAGCGCTGCTACCGGATCGTTTGCACATAGCCAAACATTTAAAAAAAAATGACGTGGGCTCCCGCGTCATTTTTATAACTAGCAGAAGGAAAGCAGACCACTGCGGGCTGATATTAGTAGCCGGAGAAGGGGCCATTAGCCAACAATGTTCCCTGGCTATTAATATTAGCCCACAGCTGTTTGTTTAGCCTTTACTGGCTGGATTATAGGGTGACCCCAGAAAAAATGACATAGGGTCCCCTTATAAAATCTAACCAGCAAAGGCTAAACTAGACAACTGCGGGCTGAAGTTAATATCCAGGGAAGGGGCCATGGATACTAGCCCCCTCCGCAGATATTAATATCACCACTCAGCAGTCCCAGAAATGGCACATCCATAAGATGTGCCAAATCTGGCGCTTAGCCTCCGCTCTTCCCACTGCCCTGTAGCGGTGGCGAGTGGGGTAATGGGGTTGGGGTTCACGTCAGCTTTGTATTGGTGGCTGACGTGACGCCCAGGTTAGTAATGGAGGGCGTCTCCATTACTAACTGCGTAGTAAAATGGTCACCGCTTTTTCAATAAAAGACACGGCCAAAATAAAGTATTATAATGAGATAAAACACACACGGTTTTACAATTTTTTTTATTACACGCCTCTGCGAAGCCGTCGATCTCCTGAAAAAAACGTAAAATAAAAAGCAACCATATTCCTCACCTGTCCGCCGTCAACGATGCAGTCCACGTACCACCAAGTGTCCCACGACAGTTCGTGTCACTTCTACAGCAGTGACATCAGCTATCACTTAGGTCACTGCTGTAGAAGACAGCAATGTATACTGACAGGGATGTAAAATCACCCCCTGACAGTGTACATTGCTGTGCAAGATACTGACGTCACCGCTCAGCTGATGGTCACGTGACCAGCCATGCCCACCAACACCTGCCTGTCTGTAAACCAGCCGTGCCCACCAGCACCTACCCAGCCTGTCTGTTTACCAGCCATGCCCGCCTGCGCCTACCTGTCTGTCTGTATACCAGTTGTGCCCGCCAGTACCTACCTACCTGTCTGCATACCAGACGGATTTGCCCGCACCTGCCAGTGCTTATCCAGTGTGTCCTGGGCCCTACCCGTTCCTGTATTCCAGTCTGTTCTGGGCCCTACCCAGCCTGGCTTTGTATCAGCTGTGCCTGCCAGCACCTACCTTCCTGTCTGTATACCAGCCATGCCCACGAGCACCTACCTGTCTGTATACCAGCCGTGCCCGCCAACACCGGCCTGTCTGTATACCAGCCGTGCCCGCCAGCAACTACCGAGCCTATCTGTAAACCAGCCGTGCCCGCCAGCACCTACCCAGCCTGTCTGTATACCGGCTGTGCCTGCCAGCACCTACCTGCCTGTCTGTATAAAAGTCGGATCTGCCCGCACCTGCTAGTGCTTATCTGCATACCAGCCGAACCGGCCAGTGCGTGCATACCTCGCTGAGGGTCACAGACGTGTGTCCGAGGTCTGCCCTGGTGTAGCACCTGGTCCACCTCCCTCGTCGCTCCTCAGACTGCGGAGTAATCAAGGCGTCGTACATCTGCGTTTGGATTTGCTGAGGTCCCTAGTTACACCCCTCCAGGCACTCCTTGGTCCCTGGCACAGTGGGACCAAAATCCATGCTTGCGCTAAACTGAGCGCGAGCATAACAACATCTAATGATGTTTGAAATAAATCAAATTTCTGATCTGGGACAAAATTTAATCCCTTGGATAATACTTCTCTCTGTTCGTTACTTTCTGAGTAAGAAGTATGACATTATTTTCAGTGTCTTCTAGGATGTTGATTCTTGTCTCTTCTTCCTTGTAAAGTATCATTTTATATTGTCCATTTCTTCTGCGTCGTCTTCTCCTTTGTCTTTCCCGTTTTTTGATAGTTGTTGTCGATTACCCATATCATTGTTGCCATTTTTTTTTTTTAAAAAATTTTGGCCGTATCGGGACAAGAGTCAAAAGCTTCATAATCTGATGAAGAGAAATTTACTTTTTTTCTTTTCCTCATTAAAATTGCATCTTTTTTGTTTTTGTTTTTTTTAAAATATATTTTGGTGTACATTCTTTCCAAGTAGGTCTCCAGTCATAAACTTTATTATTTTCATAGTCAATACTGTCCCTTTGCAATTTTTTTTCTATACTTGCATAATAGAATTTTCAAATTTATCCACATTTTCTTTTAATTTTTTTTATGTAGGTCTTCATATAGTTAGTGAGTAGAAAATTTCAATGCTTCTTTTTTTATCTCCACAATTTGCTCTTTAACCA
Source organism: Phyllobates terribilis (assembly GCF_046119375.1). Lineage (NCBI taxonomy): Eukaryota > Metazoa > Chordata > Amphibia > Anura > Dendrobatidae > Phyllobates > Phyllobates terribilis. The sequence continues at coordinate 162,187,559 of NW_027362762.1, read as the reverse complement.
TTCTTAGCTTTTTCTCTTCCTCCATTATAATTGCATTCATTAGATCTAAAGAGATTTTGATATGATCTTATTCATTTAAAGATTGTAAGCCCACAAGGGCAGGGTCCTTTCCCTCTGTACAAGTCTATCATTGTTAGTTTCTTTACTGTAAGTGATATCTGTATTTGGTATGTAACCCCTTCTTATGTACAGCACCATGGAATCAATGGCGCTATATAAATAAATAATAATAATTTCATTTAATCATGAATTCATCAGAGAATATATATGTGGGTATTTTTTTAATCCTTTAACCTCGTGGTATCATTTGATATTCCACATAGATGCTTAAGGTATTGCAGTCCCATCATGTGTGTGTTTCTTGATTTAATTTCTTTTCCCACTCATGCATTCATTTTTTTATTTCTGTATAATACGGTGCATCCTCCATTGTTTCCCCAAAAACTTGTGCTAATTTAGCAAAACGTTCATCTCCATTGGAATTAGGCATATTGCCTTGAGTGTGGTTCACATTGCAATTATCCATCATAGTGCTAGCATCCAGCTGCTATGCAGGTATAAATGCTTCAATACACTGGCAGACACAGACAGAAATGGGCCCCTGTGCAAGAACAATATATGATTCCTTTGCAGCCCAAGAGCTCCTAAAAATGCTAAATTCCTGCTTTGGAAGTAGAAGTGGACCCCCTTAACTCTTGGCCCCCTCTGCGGCCATACAGGTTGCACCAATGATATATCCTGACCTGCTTCAATATATGAATGCAGTGTTTTTTGTCTTTTTTACAATATATCATTCATGCACTATCCTTCCTTATAAGTGGAGTTCAAATAAATCAAAAACATAGCATAACTTGTAAAAAAGTTTTTTTCCAGAACTCACCACCTTTATATATTCAAGAATTCACACTGTGTGTGGGATATATTTTAACTGCTAACTTGCAGTATATTATATGTTCCTTTGGAGATAAACGGTACATCCACTTGTAAGAACCAATTTTTTTTATTTCTTATCCATTAAAGCATGTTTTGATAGTCCATTAGACTTTAGAATTAGACATATTGCCATGGGTGTAGTTCACATTGCAATTTTCCACCATAGCACTGGCTTCCTGCTGCTATACAGGCATAAATACTTTAGTATATAAATTCGGTGCAGTATTTTTATAATAATATATCATCCATGCATTATCCTTCCATATACAGTTGAAACCAGAAATTTGACGCCATCATCAGTGTTACTATCCCACTTTATTGTCTCCTAGAAAAAACGCTTCAGGCGATGATAGATGAGGTAGTAGCACAGGAGGAAGAGGAGGAGGAACAGGGACTATTCACAAGATTATCAGTTCTGTCTTCTACACATGGATTGGATGGTGGGATCCTGTACCAACAGTGGACAGGTACACAATTGTCCAGCCAGGTGACAGTTCTAGAGGATGAGGAGGAACCGTGTTCACAACAGGATAGCACTCAAGGAAGTTTACAGCATCACTGGAGTGTGTCTGGGGGATATGTAGTGCCCCGAGGGTTCAGTCGCTATAGAGGTATTGCATCTCACCCAGAGGTGTGATATCTCACTTCCAGGTAAGGATGGAGTGTGGCTCAGGACCCTAACACCCACATGCACTACACCACATTTCCGGGGAGCAGGGCGACAATGCTCCCAAGAGTGAGCACAACTGCCCCTGTCCCTGGCTGGAGTGGGGGGAGGGAACACCTAGAAAGGGGGAACCCGGTAGTGTGTGGGTGGGGAGAGTAGATTCAGTGTGCACTGGAAGGAGGAGTATATAAGGTGGGCACCATCTTGGAGAAGAGAGAGAGAAGAGAGAGAGAAGAAGACTGGGAGCAGGGGCTCTGTACAGGCTCTGCTCCGCAGGGGCGCCCGCCGCTACCAGAGTAGGGGGTCAGGCCAAGAAAGGGAATCGGATCCCTCATCTAGTGGAGGAGAGCAATTACCCTCAGCTAGTAACCGGAGGCCGTTGCATTGCATGTGTTACAGCCCCTCGCTACACCCGTTAGGAAGGCACCATATAGGGCCCAGGGAAACGGAACATACGTTTGCCCGCCAAGGCCCGAGGCAGCTGGACAGAAACGTGGTCAATTGTGGGGTACGACGGGCCAGAGAAAGGACACACAAAGGGGGTCCTGAAAAGCATTCCAAAGGTACCTGGGAGTTGGCCGAGCCCCTCACCTGGTGAACACAGTACAACGTGGGCAGCCATTACCTGCAGAAGTGGCTTGGAGTGTAAAACTGTGAGTAAAGACCCTGGACTGCATTACTGGACTCTGAGTCATTACTGTTGCTCCCGCGCACGATCACCCCCACCATCTGCATTCACTGCCCTGAGGCTATACTCCTCCCGTGGGGAGTTATACTATCCTCTGCTGTGCACACAACATCAGCCTCAGCGGTCTGCCCTGCAGCGGCGGTTCTCAGTGACCGCAATCCACGGGTGGCGTAGTCGGGCATTTAAACATTAAAAACCAAATAAACAGATCCGCCACTGGTTTGACCACCCTAAGCCACGGGACCGGGTCGCCGCCACAGAGACTACAACCCCTAGCATTACACAGAGACCCGGCTCTGGGTATTCCCCCACACACGGCCCAGGGGGCGCGTCAGATACAGAGGACACAGACGATACACCTCCCACCCAGGCCAGCTTGTCGTTGTTATGATCTGCAACATGTACTAAGGAAAGATAAGGAAAAACTGTCCCTACAGTAAAACTAAGCTGAATCCCTACGATGTAGCAGGCTGCCTGTTCCTAGCGAACAGACCCGCCTTAGTCCTCGGCTAGTCTGAACGAAGACCTATAGCATAAGGGGAGGGGTCCCTAAAAGAACTAAGGACTGGGACAAAAATGGGACACCTCCTAAACTGAGAAATTGCTGCAGAACACAAAAAAGACAAACAGACAAAAAAAGTACTAGAGGTCCCAGAAGGACCAAACAAACTGACAGAGAAAGGCACAGAAGCACCTGGCTAGAGAAACAGTCAAACACTGAAGTCCAGCACAGCCAAAAGGGCGGAGCTGGAATATAAAGGTAGATGGTCACATGACCGAAAAAACAAGATGGAAAAAACAAACAGGAGGGTTCTAACAGTACCCGCTCTTTTATGAGGATCCTCCAGGCTCAGGCCTATCCAGAAACCTCTTGTGGAAAGCTTTAACAAGCCTAGGAGCAGAGACATCATCCGTCCTTACCCAGGAGTTGTGTTTGGGACCGAAACCCTTCCAGGAGACAAGATACTGTAATCTCCCTCTATGCCATCTAGAGTTCAAGATACGAGAAATTTCATATTCGCCGTCTTCCACCACAGGAGGAACTGAGACAGTGGCATCCCTATCTGATACATCAGCCTTTTTCAACAAGGAAACATGAAACACAGGATTAATCTTCCAGGAAGTAGGGACATCCAATCTAACAGCAGATGGGTTAACAACCTGAAGCACTTTAAATGGATCCACAAACTTAGGACCCAGTTTTTTAGAGGGAATCCTCAACCGCAGGTTCTTTGAGGACAACCAAACCAAGTTACCCACAGTAAAAAAAAACCTCCTTACATTTCCTGTCAAAATACTTCTTGGATTTCTTGTTAGCCTCTTGAAGGTTGCAACGTACATTAGTCCAAACTCTCTCCAAATCACCGGAAAAAAACAAAAAAAAGGAGAACACCCAGCAGAGGAGGATGTATGATTGTTAAGAGCAAATTCTGCGAGAGGCAGAAACTCAGACAACACCTTTTGATTGTCTGCCACAAAACAACGCAAAAAATGTTCAACATCCTGGTTCACTCTTTCAGTCTGTCCATTAGACTCAGGATGATACCCAGACGAAAATAACAAATGGACTCCCAACCTGTCACAAAAACCACGCCAAAAGCGAGCCACAAACTGAGGTCCTCTATCAGAAACAATAACAGTGGGAACGCCATGGAGCTTGATAATCCTCTTAACAAACGACTTAGCGAGTATCTTGGCGCAGGGCAACTTAATGAATGGAACCAAATGACACATCTTACTAAAACGGTCCACGACCACCCAGATGACAGTAAAACCCTCGGACACAGGAAGATCAGTAATAAAATCCATTGTGAGATGCGTCCAAGGCGCACTAGGAACCTCCAGAGGGCAAAGCAACCCCGCAACAGGAGTATGTGAAGCCTTTAACCTAGCACACACAGTACATTGACGCACCCACTTGATGACTTCCTTCTGACATCCAGGCCACCAAAAACTGCGACTGATAAGTCTCTTAGTCTCCGAAATTCCTGGATGACCTGCCAACCGAGACTCATGACACTCCACAAACAAATCTCTCCTAAAGGCTCTAAGCACGAACAACCCCCCATGGGGAGTGTTAGATGGAGCATCATCTTGAGCTTTCAGAATCCCATTCTCCAAAACGGAGTCCAATACCGCCACCACAACTCCTTTCTGTAAAATGCTCTCCTCCTCCTCAGTACCGACCGTAGGAGAGAAGCTGCGAGATAAAGCATCGGCTTTAACATTCTTAGTACCAGGGATATAGGTAACAGAGAAATGAAACCGAGAAAAAAAAAGTGCCCACCTAGCTTGACGGGCATTCAAGCGCTTGGCAGCATCCAGATAGATCAAATTCTTATGATCTGTGAAAACCTGAATAGGAAATCTAGCGCCTTCCAAAAAATGACGCCAATGTTCAAACGCGAGTTTAATAGCCAGCAACTCCTGATTTCCAACTTCAGAATTCAGTTAGGTTTCCGAATTTTTTTTCGAAAAGAAGGCACAAGGATGTACTCCATCCTTGTTCTCCTGAGACAAAACTGCTCCGACCCCCATGAAGCATCGACCTCGACCAAAAAAGGCTTGGTCTCATCAGGCTGCAAAAGGATAGGAACTGAACCTCTCTTTGAGATACTCAAATGCTACAATGGCCTCAGTAGTCCACTGGACCGTATTTGCACCTTTCCTGGTGAGATCGGTCAGAGGCTTAACAATTACAGAAAAATTCTTAATGAATTTCCTGTAATAATTGGCAAAACCCAAAAATCTCTGTATAGATTTCAAACCAATAGGCCTAGGCTATTCCTGCACAGCCTGAACCTTCACCGGGTCCATCTCAAAGCCCTCGCTGGAGACAATGTAGCCCAAAAAAATAACTTTCTGCACAGCGAACTCACATTTCTCCAGCTTAGCAAAGAGTGAATTATCACTCAATAACTGCAAAACTTCACATACACTCTGCCAATGGGACTCTAGATCTGGTGAATAAATCAAAATGTCATCCAAATACACAACAACATTCTTACCAATCAAAGGACTCAGGATGTCATTAATAAGGTTTTGAAAAAATGCAGGTGCATTGGTAAGACCAAAAGGCATCACCAGATTCTCAAAATGACCTACCGGAGTGTTAAAAGCAGTTTTCCATTCATCACCCTCCTTCACTCGTAACAAATTGTATGCCCCCTGGAGATCAATTTTAGAGAACCATTTGGCCCTCACCAACTGCTTAAACAAGTCAGGAATTAACGGCAATGGGTAGGAATTGCGTACGGTAATCTTATTAATTTCACGAAAATCCTGACATGGACGTAAACCCCCGTCCTTTTTTTTAACAAAGAAAAATCCAACTGCCACAGGCGACTTAGAAGGTCTAATGTGACCAGCAGCCAGGATAGTCTGTATGTACTCCTCCAAGGCATTTCTTTCAGGGATAGTCAGATTAAACAAGTGACTCTTGGGAAGAGTAGCTCCAGGAACAAACTCAATGGCGCAATCAATATCCCTATGAGTAGGTAAAACTTGTGACTCCTCCTCTGAGAAAACCCTCCAAAAATCTTGAATAGGTACAGGTAATTCCCCTTTTTCCACAGCCGCAATGCGACCATTGCAACATTTATCATAGCACTTCGGACTTCAAGACTTAATCACATTAGTAGACCAGTCCAGCAAAGGATTGTGCAGTTTTAACCAAGGCAATCTTAGAACGACCGGAGAGGGTAAATTATCTAATACAACCAAGTCCAAAATTTCTTGGTGAACTCCATTGATAGTGAGGGGAAATGCAGCAACCTTGTGAGTAATACATTTCAAGGGAGTGTTATCAATTGCAATCACAGAAATAGGTGATGACAAAGGTTTGGATTTCAATTTAAGGTTTTCCAAAAACCCTTTAGCAATCACATTAAGTGTTGAACCACAATCCACAAATACCTGAAATTCAATCAAATTTTCCTGCAAAGTAGTACTTCTAGAAAGAAATACTCCTGCAGAGCGTAAACAAGCTATACGGGCGTAACTGACCTTTTTTTTTCTTTACGTAAATGAAGCTCACAATACTTAATCAAATGGTCAGCTTTACCACAATAAAGACACAATCCCTCGGCGAACCTCCAGTCTCTTTCCTGAGAGGGGAGCGACTTCGCCACAACCTCCATCGGTTCACCGCCGTAAGAGCAGATTTTCTGGGGACTAGGACCTGGCATTACAGGAGTCTTTACCTCATTCTGTTTAAATCTCAGTCTCCTATCCACATGAACAGCTAATTGCATTGCATCCTGCAGAGTCTCAGGTGCGGGGAATGCAATTAGCAAATCCTTAACCCTTTCACTCAGACCAGCAAGAAATAGACATTTCAGAGCTGGATCATTCCATTTAACATCTGAGGCCCATCTTCTGAAGTGTGTGCAATAATTTTCAACATCACCTGACCCCTGATTCAAATGCCTGAGTTCTGCCTCAGCAGATGAGATTCGATCAGGATCGTCATATAATAGCCCCATAGCAGAAAAAAATTCTTCTACAGACCTTAAACATGGATCATTAGGTTAGAGAGAAAAGGCCCACCCCTGTTGTGGTTCTTTGCGCAAAAGTGACATAATAAAACCAATGCGCTGTGATTTATTCCCAGAGGACCTTGGTCTCAAACGAAAATATAACAAACAAGCATTTTTAAAGGAAAAAAAATCTTGCTGTTTACCATAAAAAACATCAGGCAGTCCTACCTTGGGTTCCACAAAATGTGCTTCAGAACAGCTACTCACGTGTTGCTGGAGCTCGGCCACCTCCAGAGACAATCCCTGAAGGCGTTGAGCCAAATCCTGGACGGAAACTGTTATGATCTGCAACATGTACTAATGAAAGATAAGGAAAGACTGTCCCTACAGTAAAACTAAGCTGAATCCGTACAATGTAGCGGGCTACCTGTTCCTAGCGAACAGACCCGCCTTAGTCCTCGGCTAGTCTGAACGAAGACCTATAGCACAAGGGGAGGGGTCCCTAAAAGAGCTAAGAACTGGGACAAAAACGGGACACCTCCTAAACAGAGAAGTTGTTGCAGAACACAAAAAGACAAACAGACAAAAAAAAGTACTAGAGGTCCCAGAAGGACCAAACGAACTGACAGAGAAAGGCACAGATGCACCTGGCTAGAAAAACACTGAAATCCAGCACAGCCAAAAGGGCGGAGCTGGAATATAAAGGCAGATGGTCACGTGACCGCAAAACACAAGATGGAAAAAACAAACAGGAGGGTTCTAACAGTCGTGCCTCTGGGCAGCTTGGCACACATTAGCGAAGACATGCTGCAGTGCCTGCGCAATCACCACCGCGTTGCCTGGATTGTTACCAGTGCAGATTATTGGGTGGCCACCCTGCTGGATCCTCTCTATAAGAATAAAGTACCATCCTTACTTCCGTCAGTGTTGCGTGATCGGAAAATGCTGGAACACAAGCGCACAAGGCTAGACGCACTACTAACGGTGTTGACGCCAGACAGAGGGGGCTCAGTGGAAGCTCATGGCCAAGGAGGAGGAGTAATTCGCAAACACAGCTGGGACACTGGTACCACCTTGAAAAGGAGAGTTAGCCTGCCTCAGACTCAGGGATTATCATGACTAGGTCACAGCGGGCCACCCAAGCATTCAGTCGACTTGTTACCTGTTGAGCACAAAGTATTGGTGGCAGTCCTTAGGTAAGGATATTGAAGCTTGCACATGAGATCTGTGCAAGAACAAAGTGCCTGACATCGCCCCTGCAGACAAACTTCTCCACTTTCCTATTCCTGTATGTCCCTGGTCCCACATATCCATGGACTTCATTACATACAGTTATATGAAAAAGTTTGGGTACCCCTATTAATCTTAAGCTTAATGTTTTATAAAAATTGGTGTTTTTGCAACAGCTATTTCAGTTTGATATATGTAATAACTGTTGGACACAGTAATGTTTCTGCCTTGAAATGAGGTTTATTGTACTAACAGAAAATGTGCAATCTGCATTCAAACAAAATTTGACAGGTGCATAAGTATGGGCACCTCACCAGAAAAGTGACATTAATATTTAGTAGATCCTCCTTTTGCAAAAATAACAGCCTCTAGTCGCTTCCTGTAGCTTTTAATGAGTTCCTGGATCCTGGATGAAGGTATTTTTGACCATTCCTCTTTACAAAACAATTCCAGTTCAGTTAAGTTTGATGGTCGCCGAGCATGGACAGCCCTCTTCAAATGATCCCACAGATGTTCAGTGATATTCAGGTCTGGGGACTGTGATGGCCATTCCAGAAAATTGTAATTGTTCCTCTGCATGAATGCCTGAGTAGATTTGGAGCGGTGTTTTAGATCATTGTCTTGCTGAAAGATTCATCCCCTGCGTAACTTCAACTTTGTCACTGATTCTTGAACATTATTGTCAAGAATCTGCTGATACTGAGTGGAATCCATGCATCCCTCAACTTTAACAAGATTCCCGGTGCCGGCATTGGCCACACAGCCCCAAATCATGATGCTCCATCAAATTTTACTGTGGGTAGCAAGTGTTTTTCTTGGAATGCTGTGTTTTTTTGCCGCCATGCATAGCGCCTTTTTGTATGACCAAACAACTCAATCATGGTTTCATAGGTCCACAGGACCTTCTTCCAAAAAGAAATGGGCTTCTCCAAATGTGCTTTTGCATACCTCAGCCGACTCTGTTTGTGGCGTGCTTGCAGAAACGGCTTCTTTCGCATCACTCTCCCATACAGCTTCTCCTTGTGCAAAGTGCGTTGTATAGTTGACCGATGCACAGTGACACCATCTGCAGCAAGTTGATGCTGCAGCTCTCTGGAGGTGGTCTGAGGATTGTCCTTGACTGATCTCACCATTCTTCTTCTCTGCCTTTCTGATGTTTTTCTTGGCCTGCCACTTCTGGCCTTAACAAGAACTGTCCCTGTGTTCTTCCATTTCCTTACTATGTTCCTCACAGTGGAAACTGACACGTTAAATCTCTGAGACAGCTTTTTGTATCCTTCCCCTGAACAACTATGTTGAATAATCTTTGTTTTCAGATCATTTGACAGTTGTTTTGAGGAGCCCATGACGCCACTCTTCAGAGGAGATTCAAACAGGAGAACAACTTGCAAGTGGTCACTTTAAGTAGCTTTTCTCATGATTGCATACACCTGGCTATGAAGTTCAAAGCTCAATGAGGTTACAAAACCAAAAAAAGTGCTTTAGTAAGTCAGTAAAAAGTAGGTAGGAGTATTTAAAACAAGAAAATGATAAGGGTGCCCATACTTATGCACCTGTCAAATTTTGTTTGAATGCAGATTGCACATTTTCTGTTAGTACAATAAACCTCATTTCAAGGCAGAAACATTACTGAGTCCAACAGTTATTACATATATCAAACTGAAATAGCTGTTGCAAAAACACCAATTTTTAGAAAACATTAAGCTTAAGATTAATAGGGGTGCCCAAACTTTTTCATATAACTGTATCTCCCTGACTCCAAGGGTATGCTTATAGTGTGGGCCATTGTGGACCAATTTTCTAAACAATGGCATTTGGTTCCTTTGGCTCAGTCCAGTGCGCAGGACTTGGTAGATTAGTACCTTGTTCAGGTGATAAGATTACATGGGGTTCCTATGAATATTGTCTCCAATCGTGGGTCCCAGTTTGTCTCCAGATTCTGGAGGGTTTTCTGTAAACGCCTCTGGTCGGAACTCTCGTTTTCATCTGCATATCATCCTCAAACTAATGGGCAAACGGAACGAACCAACCAGTGTTTTGAGTCCTATCTAAGATGTTTTTGCTCCCATATTCAGCATGATTGGGGATCATAATTAGCCTTGGCAGAGTTCACCCTAAACAATAGACAGCACAAGGACTTGGGAATGTCTCCCTTCTTCTGTAATCTAGGATTCCATCCTAGGTCTCCTTGTTTTGATGGAGGAGACATTGTACTTCCAGCGGTCTCTGCTGCTATCCACCGCCTCCGGAAGGTTTGGGGGGAAGCCCGTATCTATCTGAAGAAAGCAGGGGAGAGCATGAAGAAGCAGGCTGATAAATGTCATCAAAAAGGTTGCAAACTCAGAGTGGGGGACAGAGTTTGGGTGTCTATTAAAAATCTGAAGATTAAGGTACCATCTCCTAAGCCCGCATCCGGGTTTATAGGTCCATTTCCCATTATCGAAGTTGTCAATAAGGTGGCTTTTTGGGTAGATCTGCATTCCTCTATGTGGGTTCCCAATATTTTTCACAAGACGTTAATAAAGAAGGTGGTTACCGCACTTTTGACACAGGATCCTCCTCCTCCTATTATGGTAGATAATACTGAGGAATTTGAGATAGAAAGTATTGTGGACTCTCGTAGAGTTAAAAACTCCATTCAGTATTTGATTCATTGGAAGGAGTACAGTCCGGAGGAGAGGTCCTGGGTCTCGAGAGGTAATATACATGCCAATCGTCTCATCGCTGAGTTCAATAAGAGGTTTCCGGACAAGGTGGGTGGTGAGAGCCCAGAGGTCTCTCCTAGGGAGGTGGGTACTGTTAGGAATCATGATTCTGTGCTCCCACCTGGGAATGGAGCAGGTCTGGTGCTACGCTACTCTAGTCGCAGGCGCCACCATTGACCTGACCCTGCAGGCGGAGCTACTACGCATGCATGGAGACTACCCCAATCTTATGGAGCATCGCGTTCTGGTGTTGCAGGATGTGTGAGGACATGGGTCGCCGTGTCTCTCACTGATTTCCCAGGTTGCTAGGCTATGCAGGACGCTGCTGTGTCTGACACTAAGCAGTGGTGCAATTATGTTCATTCTGCTGTGCAAGAAAGCAGGGAGTGGCTGTCTGGGGATGATTGAGAGGTATTCAACACCTGAACATTAGGCGGGCTATTTAATCATGCTCCCTGCTCAGTGCTTTGTTCTTCATTGCAGTTCCTATGTGCAGTGGTGGTGAGTGGTGCTAGTACTAGTGTTGTTAGCTTTTCAGGGGATTTCTCATTTTCTCTTCTGGCTTCACTTCCTGGAGTTCTTGCAGAGGTACTCACCTGGTTCTTGACAAGGTTCCAGCCACATCACCAGACCCCAGCTCTCCGGCGACAGCGAACCTGGGAAGGGCTCTGTCAAAGTTCCCCTTCCATTTAGTGGAAGCTGAGTGAAGAATATTCCCAGCCTTCAGGGAGTTGCCTAGCTTGGCAGCTTGTGCCAAGTGCATCTGTGGCTGCGCCTTTGCTGGTTTGGTGCCATTCTTGTTGCATCTCTCTGCAAAGCGCATAACAGAAACAAAGCTCTGGAGAGTTCTGAAGTGGCTAGCAATAAGTCAGGATTAGTGTTGATCGAACACTAAAATGCTAGAGTGCTCGAAGATCGGGCGGAGCTCACCGTGATACTCGGGTGCTCGACCCGAGCACCGAGCCCAATTTTAGTCTATGGGAGATCCGAGCATTTTTGCGGCGGCATCCCCGGCAGTCTGTAGAAAGCCTAAAAAGTGCTCAAAATGATAGTGACAGTGCTCAAATGACATCGGGACAGCATGGGGATCGCCACAGGAAGCATTTCTGACCCCCAGGTCACTGCTGTCAACAACATGGTCAGAGGTATTAAGCCACTTTTACTGGCTCACATTAAAACGTTCAAAAACAAAACTGAAACTGTTTTCCTGTGAAATATGTTAAGGAACATCCTTTCCAGGGTAAAGACTTGTGTATAAGGTAAAATAAATAATCAAAAACAAAAATACTCCTCCACACCTTGTGCTATGTTCACAAGTAGTATTTTTAATGCGTTTTTGCACTTTTGTATTGCTTTCAATTGTGACAAATGCATTCACCGGGAACTGTCATTTTAACATTTTACAACCTTATCTGGCCATGTGCTGTGTGACACATGCATACAGTGCTGAAAAGACATGGGAAAAGCATGGGGAAGACCCCTGGAAGCATCTCTGACACCCAGGTCACTGCCTAAAAGTGTGCCCATCAGAAGTGATCCTTGCCGCATCAGAAGATGCAGACTTGCAACTATCCCCGTGCAAGTCCTTGTCCCAGGGCAGTGTTCAATTGTACCTCCCCCATTCCTTGCAATGCAAGCGCAAGTATGCAGCCTGCCACCCACCCACCTCCAGGCTGCAATACCATACTGCTTGCTTGCACTTGAAATTGGGCCTTTTAGGCATGTGGAGGTGGAATCTTGCCACCACGTCATGGCTGCATCGGCGGCCTGGTATCCATACTCAGTACCCAGTCGCCCTGCGGCCGGGTGTCCACACACGGTCCCCAGCCGCCTGGGGGCGGCCAGGTGTCCATAAACAGTCCCCAGTCGCCCCTATTTGTCCCGGTGCGCCTTATACACAAGCACGCATACTAAAACATTACCTGTGCCCTCCCCAGTGCATTTAGTGGGAAGGACAGCCTAACCACAAACACGTGGACAAGTGAATGTGGCCAGGGATGGTCCATCTCACTGACGCCTTCACACTGGGTTGGTTAATATTGTGGAAGACGCGACACAGTTGGACACTGGGATGCAACACGTCCTCCAGACATAGAGGATTGCGGGTCCTGGGTCAATCAGGCTTCAACACAAAGTTCAGAAGGTAGACAGCAGCAGTGGTCAGCCTCCTACACAACGAGTAAATTATTCATGATCATGAGGACATCCATCTCCTTCGCTTTCTGTTCCTAGCAAGGCAAGCGCATGTATGTAGTAGCGGCTAGGCCTGAGGTGGTCAGCGCTTTGGCGCATATCTTACCTCCTCCGAGGATTGCTGGATGTTTTCCTGCTACTATCCCAGTTCTATGACTCCTGTTAAAACAAAGCTTCAGGTGATGAATGATGGATGAGGTGGTGGCAAAGGAGAAAAAGCAGGAGGAACAGGGACCATTCACATCAATATCAGGCCAGTCAACCACACATGTCTTGTAGGATATGTTTCTGTACCAAAAGGAGCGGTTCAGCTACACAGTTATAGGGCATACAGTGAGTGCAATGCCTACCAAAGGCACTCCAATTTATAGCAACTGGGTCTCCTGTACACTGTTGGCCTAAGCAGTGAATGGAAGGCTTTCCAAAAATTATGAGGAACTGCAATGCCCCTTGAAAAAGACATGGATTACAGCGTACTAAAAACTTTCTACCCATTATTGGGGAGTGGGTCTCCCTTAGTGTTCGCCTATGCATTGAAAAACAAAAGCTGACTAAAATTAGGAGGAAATAAAATGCCCGTTGGAAGAGTCGTGGAGGTTAGAGGTAATTAAAAACAACATTTCAATGTCACTTGGAAGAACTGTGGAGTTCACAGTGGTTTAACAAGACGGTTTTAATGCCCCTTGGAAGAGACGTGGAGGCCACAGTAGCTTAACAAGACAGTTTTAATGCCCCTTGGAAAGGACGTGGAGTTCAGAGTGGTTTAACAAGACGGTTTTAATGCCCCTTGGAAGAGAAGTGGAGGTCCCAGTGGAATAAAAAGACAATATCAATGCCCCTTGGAAGAGTGGTGGAGGTCGCAGTGGAATAAAAATACAATATCAATGCCCCTTGGAAGAGTGGTGGAGGTCGCAGTGGAATAAAAAGACAATATCAATGCCCCTTGGAAGAGTGGTGGAGGTCCCAGTGGAATAAAAAGACAATATCAATGACTCTTGAAAGAGACGTGGAGGTCACAGTAGCTTAACAAGACGATTTTAATGCCCCTTGGAAGAGACGTGGAGTTCAGAGTGGTTTAACAAGACGGTTTTAATGCCCCTTAGAAGAGATGTGGCGTTCAGAGTGGTCTAACAAGACGGTTTTAATGCTCCTTGAAAGAGACATGGAGGTCCAAGTGGAATAAAAAGACAATATCAATGCCCCTTGGAAGAGTGGTGGAGGTCCCAGTGGAATAAAAAGACTATATCAATTCCCCTTGGAAGAGTGGTGGAAGTCCCATTGGAATAAAAAGACAACATCAATGACCCTTGGAAGAGACGTGGAGGTCGCAGTGGAATAAAAATACAATATCAATGCCCCTTGGAAGAGTGATGGAGGTCCCAGTGGAATAAAGAGACAATATCAATGACTCTTGGAAGAGACGTGGAGGTCACAGTAGCTTAACAAGACAATTTTAATGCCCCTTGGAAGACACGTGGAGTTCAGAGTGGTTTAACAAAATGGTTTTAATGCCCCTTGGAAGAGACGTGGAGGTCACAGTAGCTTAACAAGATGGTTTTAATGCTCCTTGGAAGAGACGTGGCGTTCAGAGTGGTTTAACAAGACGGTTTTAATGCCCCTTGAAAGAGACGTGGAGGTCCCAGTGGAATAAAAAGACAATATCAATGCCCCTTGGAAGAGTGGTGGGGGTCCCAGTGGAATAAAAAGACTATATCAATGCCCCTTGGAAGAGTGGTGGAGGTCCCAGTGGAATAAAAAGACAATATCAGTGAGACCTTGAAAGAGACGTGAAAGTCACAGTAGCTTAACAACACGATTTTAATGCCCCTTGGAAGAGACGTGGAGTTCAGAGTGGTTTAACAAGACGGTTTTAATGCCCCTTGGAAGAGACGTGGAGGTCACAGTAGCTTAACAAGACGGTTTTAATGCCCCTTGGAAGAGACGTGGAGTTCAGAGTAGTTTAACAAGATGGTTTTAATGCCCCTTGGAAGAGACGTGGAGGTCCCAATGGAATAAAAAGACAATATCAATGACCCTTGGAAGAGTGGTGGATGTCGCAGTGGAATAAAAAGACAATATCAATGCCCCTTGGAAGAGTGGTTTAGGACACAGTAGCTTAACAAGATGATTTTAATGCCCCTTGTAAGAGACATGGAGTTCAGAGTGGTTTAACAATACGTTTTAATGCCCCTTGGAAGAGACGTGGAGGTCCCAGTGGAATTAAAAGACATTATCAATAACCCTTGGAAGAGTGGTGGAGGTCGCAGTGGAATGAAAATACAATATCAATGCCCCTTGGAAGAGTGGTGGAGGTTGCAGTGGAATAAAAAGACAATATCAATGCCCCTTGGAAGAGTGGTGGAGGTCACAGTAGCTTAACAGGACGATTTTAATGCCCCTTGGAAGAGACGTGGAGTTCAGAGTGGTTTAAAAAGACGGTTTTAATGCCCCTTGGAAGAGACGTGGAGGTCACAGTAGCTTAACAAGACAGTTTTAATGCCACTTGGAAGACACGTGGAGGTCCCTGTGGAATAAAAAGACAATATCAATGACCCTTGGAAGAGTGGTGGAGTTCGCAGTGGAATAAAAAAGACAATATCAATGCCCCTTGGAAGAGTGGTGGAGGACGCGTGGAATAAAAAGACAATATCAATGACCCTTGGAAGAGACGTGGAGGTCACAGTAGCTTAACAAGACGATTTTAATGCCCCTTGGAAGAGACGTGGAGTTCAGAGTGGTTTAAGAAGACGGTTTTAATGCCCCTTGGAAGAGACGTGGAGGTCCCAGTGGAATAAAAAGACAGTATCAATGACCCTTGGAAGAGATTGTGAGGTCACAGTAGACGATTTTAATGCCCCTTACAAGAGGCATGCAGTACAGCATATTAAAAACATTATTCCCATTATTGGGGAGTGGGTCTCCTATATTCTTTGCCTATGCCTTCCAAACAAAAGCTGCCAAAAAGTAGGACGGAGGAACTTGCAATGCCCCTTGCAAGAGCCATGCAGTACAGCATATTAAAAACATTATTCCCATTATTGGGGAGTGGGTCTCCCATAGTCTTTGCCTATGCCTTCCAAGCAAAAGCTGCCAAAAATTAGGACGGAGGAACTTGCAATGCTGGCAACACGGACCACGGTCACCCTGGTGGTATAGTGGTGGTGGAGGCTGCGGATAAGGAGAAGAGCAAAAAACAGCCGAAATGAGGAAGCGTATACCCATGTGTGGGTGTGAAGCGGTGCATGGGAATACACCTCCCGGAATAACACAGTGGATTTTACTTTAAGTTACTGTGCTGTCATTTGGTGGTGATGAGAAGTCTGGCCCAATCCAGCCCTTGTTCATTTTGATAAGGGTCATCTTGTCAGCATTGTCAGTTGACAGGCGAGTACTCTTATCAGATATAATTCCCCCAGCGGCACTAAAAACACGCTCAGATAACACACTAGCGGCAGGGCAGGCCAGGACCTCCAAGGTGTACAGAACGAGTTCATTCCAAGTGTCCAGCTTGGATACCCAATAATTAAAAGGCACAGAGGAATCACGGAGGACGCTGGTACGGTCGGCAAGGTACTTCCTCACTATCTTTTGAAACTTTCCACTCCTTGTGAGAGTACCCCGCGCCTCAGGGCCTGTAAGCTGGGCGGGTCTCAGAAAATTGTCACAGAACGTTGACAGTGTTCCCATGCCTCTACTGGATTGGAGTTGCGTCTCTCTCGCCTGTACGCCTTGGTTGGGCAACGAACTGTGACCTCTGCCGCTAGCGTGTGCAGATAGGAATTTTTTTAACAGTTCTGCAGCAAGGGCCTTCTGGTACTGCCTCCCAGGTTTAAGAGTGGTTTAACAATTCCGTTTTAATGCCCCTTGGAAGAGACGTGGAGGTCCCAGTGGAATAAAAAGACAATATCAATGACCCTTGGAAGAGTGGTGGAGGTCGCAGTGGAATGAAAATTCAATATCAATGCCCCTTGGAAGAGTGGTAGAGGTCGCAGTGGAATAAAAAGACAATATCAATGCCCCTTGGAAGAGTGGTGGAGGTCACAGTAGCTTAACAAGACGATTTTAATGCCCCTTGGAAGAGACGTGGAGTTCAGAGTGGTTTAACAAGACGGTTTTAATGCCCCTTGGAAGAGACGTGGAGGTCACAGTAGCTTAACAAGACGGTCAATATCAATGACCCTTGGAAGAGTGGTGGAGTTCGCAGTGGAATAAAAAAGACAATATCAATGCCCCTTGGAAGAGTGGTGGAGGTCACAGTGGAATAAAAAGACAATATCAATGACCCTTGGAAGAGACGTGCAGGTCACAGTAGCTTAACAAGACGATTTTAATGCCCCTTGGAAGAGACGTGGAGTTCAGAGTGGTTTAACAAGACGGTTTTATTGCCCCTTGGAAGAGACATGGAGGACATAGTAGCTTAACAAGACGATTTTAATGGCCCTTGGAAGAGACGTGGAGGTCCCAGTGGAATAAAAAGACAGTATCAATGACCCTTGGAAGAGATTGTGAGGTCACAGTAGACGATTTTAATGCCCCTTACAAGAGGCATGCAGTACAGCATATTAAAAACATTATTCCCATTATTGGGGAGTGGGTCTCCTATATTCTTTGCCTATGCCTTCCAAGCAAAAGCTGCCAAAAAGTACGACGGAGGAACTTGCAATGCCCCTTGCAAGAGCCATGCAGTACAGCATATTAAAAACATTATTCCCATTATTGGGGAGTGGGTCTCCTATATTCTTTGCCTATGCCTTCCAAGCAAAAGCTGCCAAAAAGTAGGACGGAGGAACTTGCAATGCCCCTTGCAAGAGCCATGCAGTACAGCATATTAAAAACATTATTCCCATTATTGGGGAGTGGGTCTCCCATAGTCTTTGCCTATGCCTTCCAAGCAAAAGCTGCCAAGAATTAGGACGGAGGAACTTGCAATGCTGGCAACATGGACCACGGTCACCCTGGTGGTATAGTGGTGGTGGAGGCTGCGGATAAGGAAAAGAGCAAAAAACAGCCGAAATGAAGAAGCGTATACCCATGTGTGGATGTGAAGCGGTGCATGGTAATACACCTCCCGGAATAACACAGTGGATTTTACTTTATGTTACTGTGCTGTCATTTGGTGGTGATGAGAAGTCTGGCCCAATCCAGCCCTTGTTCATTTTGATAAAGGTCATCTTGTCAGCATTGTCAGTTGACAGGAGAGTACGCTTATCAGTTATAATTCCTCGAGCGGCACTAAAAACACGCTCAGATAACACGCTAGCGGCAGGGCAGGCCAGGACCTCCAAGGTGTACAGAGCGAGTTCATTCCAAGTGTCCAGCTTGGATGCCCAATAATTAAAAGGCACAGAGGAATCACGGAGGACGCTGGTACGGTCGGCAAGGTACTCCCTCACTATCTTTTGAAACTTTCCACTCCTTGTGAGAGTACCCCGCGCCTCAGGGCCTGTAAGCTGGGCGGGTCTCAGAAAATTGTCACAGAACGTTGACAGTGTTCCCATGCCTCTACTGGATTGGAGTTGCGTCTCTCTCGCCTGTACGCCTTGGTTGGGCAACGAACTGTGAGCTCTGCCGCTAGCGTGTTCAGATAGGAATTTTTTTAACAGTTCTGCAGCAAGGGCTTTCTGGTACTGCCCCATTTTTGTAGACCTCTCCACCTCAAGAATAAGAGAGTGAAAGTTCTCCTTGTAGCGGGGGTCTAAAAGTGTCACCAACCAGTATTGACTGTCACCCAACATTTTGACAACACGAGGGTCACGGTTAAGGCAGCGTAACATAAAGTCAGCCATGCGTGCCAGACTAGTAACGGGCAAGACTTCCGTGTCCTCACCAAGATGACGACTGACCATGCTCTCCTCCTCCTCCTCCTCCCCCCTGTCCTCAGGCCACCCACGCTGAACCGACGGTATGACAGTTGTACAGGTACTACCGTCTACAGCGCATGATACCAGCTCCTGTTCTTCCTCCTCCTCCTCTTTTCCGTCATTGTCCTCCAATGCAAGTAGGGATTAGATGAGGCTGGGCTGTGTGTAATCGCCCATTACGGCCTCTTGATCCATCTCATCATACTCTGGATGCAATGCCTCCTCTTTATTTCTCTGCAGAGAGCGTTGCAAAAGACAGACAAGTGGGATGCTGACGCTAATGGTGGCATCATCGCCACTCACCATCTTGGTGGACTCCTCAAAGTTTGTCAGGATGGTACATATGTCAGACATCCAGGTCCACTCCTGAGGTCTTATGTGTGGAGTCTGACCTGAATATCGACGGCCTTTTTGCAGCTGGTACTCCACAACTGCTCCCTTCTGCTCACAAATCTTTTCCAACATGTGGAGGGTAGAGTTCCAATGTGTGGGGACATTGTTAGAACTCTCCTGTTAGGTTTTTTCTATTTTGCTGGTCACATGACCTTTTTGCCTATTTAATCCTGCTCCGCCCTTCTAGCCTTGCTGGACTTCATTGTAATTTCTACTCTTAAGCTAGCCAGGTGCTTTGTTACTTTTCTCAGGCAGTTTAGCTTGGTCTTTTGACCTCTATGTTATATGTTGTTTGCTTGTCTTTTTACTGCTACAATTTCTGCTAGGAGGTGTCCATCTTTCTCCCAGTCCCTAGTTCTTGTAGGGATCCCTCCCTCACATCTATAGGTCTTCGTTCAGACTAGTTGAGGACTTTAGCGGGTCTGATCACAGGATCAGGTTCCCTGTTACATCGTAGGGATCTAGCGTAGTTCTATTGTAGGGACAGATCTCCTGTCTTTCCTTAGTGCTTGTAGCAGATCATAACAGTAAGTCCAGCCACAAAAATATCTCTAAGGAAAGACCTCCAGTTTCCATCATGGTGTCGGTTCAGGATTTGGCTCAACGCCTGCAGGGACTCTCTCTGGAGGTGGCCGAGCTCCAACAACACGTGAGTAGCTGTTCTGGAGCGCATTTTTTGGAGCCAAAGGTACGATTGCCTGATTTATTTTTTGGTGAACAACAAGATTTTTTTTCCTTTAAAAATGCTTGTTTATTGTATTTTCGTTTGAGACCCAGATCCTCTGGTGATGAATCACAGCACATAGGGTTCATAATGTCACTTTTGCGCAAAGAACCTCAGGGATGGGCCTTGTCTCTCCAACCTAGTGATCCGTGCTTTAGATCAGTGGATAGTTTTTTTTTCTGCTTTGGGGTTGTTGTATGATGATCCTGATCGTGTCGAATCAGCTGAGACGGAATTGAGACTTTTGAGGCAGGGATCAGGTAATGTGGAAAATTATTGTACTCACTTCCGTCGGTGGTCTGCTCAAGTGGGGTGGAACGATTCAGCTCTGAAAAGTTTGTTTCTTGCTGGGCTAGGTGAAAGGGTTAAGGATCTGCTGATTGCTTATCCTACACCTGGAAATTTGCAGGAGGCAATGCAATTAGCTTTACGGGTGGACAGGAGACTGCGTGCAAGAGTTAATGAGAGTAAATCCTTTGCCATGTCAGCTCCGAGTCTTGAGAGGGTCTGTACTGACATTGGAGAGCCGATGGAGATTGGGGCGATGTCACCCCGCTCTCAGGAAAAAGACCGCAGGTTTTCTGAAGGTTTGTGCTTTTATTGCGGAAAATCTGACCATTTCATTAAGAACTGTGTGCTTCGTATGAACAAAGTAAAAAAAAAGGTCAGTTACGCCCATATAGCCTGTTTAAACACTAAGGGTGTATTTCTTTCTGCTACTACTGCAGCTCAGGAAGAATTAATTGAATTTCGGATATTTGTGGATTGTGGTTCTACTCTGAATATGATTGATGGGGGATTCTTGGAAAAACTTAAATTAATAATCAAACCTTTGTCATCCCCTATTGCCGTGGTTTCTGTCGATGGCTCTCCCTTGAAATGTGTTACTCACAAGGTGTATGAATTTCCCCTCACTATTAATGGTATTCACCAAGAAAATTTGGATTTTGTGGTATTAAATAATTTGCCTTCTCCAGTAGTTTTGGGGCTACCCTGGTTAAAATTGCACAATCCTGTACTGGATTGGTCTACTAATGAAATTAAGTCCTGGAGCCCTAAGTGTTATGACAAGTGTTGTAACGGGCACATTGCTGCTGTGGATAAAGGGGAATTACCTGTACCTATTCAGGATTTTTGGAAAGTTTTTTCTGAGGAGGAGTCGCAAATTTTGCCTCCCCATAGAGACTATGATTGTACCATTGAATTTGTCCCTGGAGCGACTCTTCCTAAAAGTCGTTTATTTAATCTTACTATTCCTGAGAGAAAGGCTTTGGAGGAATACATACAGACGAGCTTGGCCGCCGGTCAGATCAGACCCTCTAAGTCACCTGTGGCTGTTGGATTTTTTTTTGTTAAAAAAAAGGACAGCGGTTTACGTCCTTGTCTGGACTTTCGCGAGATTAAAAAAATTACTGTACGCAATCCCTACCCACTGCCATTGATTCCTGATTTGTTTAACCAGTTAGTGGGGGCCAAGTGGTTCTCTAAAATTGATCTCCGGGGGGCATACAATTTGTTGCGCATGAAGGAGGGTGATGAATGGAAGACTGCTTTTAACACTCCTGTGGGTCATTTTGAGAATCTGGTTATGCCTTTTGGTCTTACCAATGCACCAGCATTTTTTCAGAATCTTATTAATGACATCCTTAGACCTTTGATCGGCAAAAATGTGGTTGTGTATTTGGATGACATTCTGATTTATTCGTCTGATCTGGAGTCTTATTGGTGGGGCGTGCGTGAGGTATTACAGTTATTAATTGACAATTCGCTTTTTGCTAAGCTAGAGAAATGTGAGTTCACTGTACAGAGAATTAGTTTTTTGGGCTACATTATCTCCAGCGAGGGTTTTGAGATGGACCCGGTTAAAGTTCAAGCTGTGCAGGAATGGCCTAGGCCTATTGGTTTGAAATTGATACAGAGGTTTTTGAGTTTTGCCAATTATAATAGAAAATTCATTAAAAAATTTTCTATTATTGTTAAACCACTGACCGATCTCACCAGGAAAGGTGCTAATACGGTTCAGTGGACTACTGGAGCCATTGAAGCTTTTGTGTTTCTAAAGGAGAGGTTCAGCTCTGCCCCCATCCTTATGCAGCCTGATGTGACTAAGCCGTTTTTGGTTGAGGTTGATGCTTCTTCTGTGGGGGTCGGTGCGGTGTTGTCTCAGGAAAACAAGGATGGAGTACATCCCTGTGCCTTTTTTTAAAAAAAATTTTCTGAGACTGAACTTAATTACGATAATGGTAATCGGGAATTGCTGGCTATTAAACTCGCATTTGAACACTGGCGTCATCTCTTGGAAGGTGCTGAATTTCCCATTCAGGTTTTCACTGATCATAAAAATCTGATCTCTCTTGATGCTGCCAAGCGCTTGAATGCCCGTCAGGCTAGGTGGGCACTTTTTTTTTTGCGGTTTAATTTTTCCGTTACTTACATCCCGGGTACCAAGAATGTTAAAGCTGATGCTTTGTCTCGCAGCTTTTCTCCCATGGTCGGTGCTGAGGAGGAGGAGAGCATTTTACAAGAAGGTGTTGTGATTGCTGCATTGGACTCCGTTTTGGAATATGAGATTCTTAAAGCACAGGAGAATGCCCCATCTAACACTCCCCATGGGAGGTTGTTTGTGCCTAGGACCTTTAGGAGAGATTTGTTTGCTGAGTGTCATGAGTCTCGGTTGGCAGGTCATCCAGGAATTTCTGAGACCAAGAGACTTGTGGGTCGCAGTTTTTGGTGGCCTGGATGGCAGAAGGAAGTCATTAAGTGGGTGCGTCAATGTACTGTGTGTGCTAGATATGTCTTCTCATACTCCTGCTGCGGGGTTGCTTTGCCCTCTGGAGGTTCCTAGTGCACCTTGGACACATCTGGCTATAGACTTTATTACTGACCTTCCCTCCTCTGAGGGTTTCACGGTCATCTGGGTGGTCATGGACCGTTTTAGCAAGATGTGTCACTTGGTTCCCTTCATCAAACTGCCCTGCGCTAAGACACTCGCTAAGGCCTTTGTTAAGGAAATTGTCAGACTCCATGGTGTTCCTACTGACATTGTTTCTGATAGGGGACCTCAGTTCGTGGCTCGTTTTTGGCGTGCCTTTTGTGACAGGTTGGGAGTTCATTTGTCGTTTTCATCTGGATATTATCCTGAGTCTAATGGCCAGACAGAAAGGAAGAATCAGGATGTTGAGCAGTTCTTGCGTTGTTTTGTGGCAGACAATCAAGAGGGGTGGTCTGAGTTTCTGCCGCTTGCTGAATTTGCTCTTAACAACCATACATCCTATTCTGCTGGGTGTTCGCCTTTTTTTTGTTGTTCTGGGAGACATCCGTCTTTTGGGTCATTCTCCAAATTGGTATCGGCTGTGCCTGAGGAGGAGAGTTTTTCAGGTGATTTGGAGAGAGTTTGGACGGATGTGCGTGGTAATCTTCAGGAGGCTTATAAAAAATCTAAGAGGTACTTTGACAGGAAACGTCAAGAGGTTTTGTTTACGGTTGGTGACATGGTTTGGTTGTCCTCAAAGAATCTGCAGTTGAGGATTCCTTCTAAAAAATTGGGTCCCAAGTTTGTAGGGCCCTTTAAGGTGCTTCAGGTAGTTAACCAATCTGCTGTTAGGTTGGAGATTCCCACCTCCTGGAAGATTAATCCGGTGTTTCATGTTTCTCTTTTGACAAAAGCTGATGTATCAGATAGAGACGCCACTGCCACTGTTCCTCCGGTGGTGGAGGATGGGGAATATGAGATTTCCCGCATCCTTAATTCTAGACGGTATAGGGGGAGTTTGCAGTATCTCGTCGCTTGGAAGGGTTTCGGTCCCGAGGATAACTCATGGGTGAGGGCGGATGATGTTTCTGCTTCCAGACTTGTCAGAGCATTTCACAAGAGGTTTCCTGATAAGCCTGGGCCTAGGGGATCCGGAGGATCCTCATAGAAGAGGGGGTACTGTTAGAACTCTCCTGTTAGGTTTTTTCTATTTTGCTGGTCACATGACCTTTTTGCCTATTTAATCCTGCTCCGCCCTTCTAGCCTTGCTGGACTTCATTGTAATTTCTACTCTTAAGCTAGCCAGGTGCTTTGTTACCTTTCTCAGGCAGTTTAGCTTGGTCTTTTGACCTCTATGTTCTATGTTGTTTGTTTGTCTTTTTACTGCTACAATTTCTGCTAGGAGGTGTCCATCTTTCTCCCAGTCCCTAGTTCTTGTAGGGATCCCTCCCTCACATCTATAGGTCTTCGTTCAGACTAGCTGAGGACTTTAGTGGGTCTGATCGCAGGATCAGGTTCCCTGTTACATCGTAGGGATCTAGCGTAGTTCTATTGCAGGGACAGATCTCCTGTCTTTCCTTAGTGCTTGTAGTAGATCATAACAGACATCCCACACCAGTCGGTGTGCCGGAAGCTGAAAATGCTGCTGCAACACAGCAAGGGCGGCGGAAGCTGTAGCCGACTTCCGAAAATGAGCTGAGAGGCGGCGTACTTTGACGAGCAGATCTGGCAACTCGGGGTACGATTTAAGAAACCGCTGAACCATGAGGTTAAGCACATGAGCCAGACATGGTACGTGTGTGATCTCTCCAGTAGGTTCAGTGGTCTCAGCCACAGATCTGCCTGCTCTTTCACAGCTGTCCACAACTCACAAGCAGTGTGAGGTTTATCACCTAAGCTTATAAGTTTCAGCACAGCCTGTTGCCGCTTGGCTGAGGCAGTACTGCAGTCCTTCCAGCTTGTAACTGATGTGGTGATATCTGAGATGGAGGCTGAACATGAGGAGGAGGAGGAGGATGATGCGCAGGAGCTGTACACTGTGGGGGCAACTCTGACTGACATAGAGCCCACAATCCTCGGTGTGGGGAGGATGTGTTCCATCCCAAGGTCCGACTGGGTCCCGGCTTCCATTATGTTTACTAAGTGTGCCGTCAGGGAGATGTACCGTCCCTGGCCACAAGCACTTGTCCACGTGTCCGTTGTCAGGTGGACTCTCCCAGTAACTGCGTTGTTGAGGGCACGGCAGATGTTTTGGGACACGTGCTTGTGTAGTGCGGGGATGGCACACCGGGCAAAATAGTGTCGGCTGGGGACCGAGTACCGAGGGACGGTCACCGCCATAAGGTTGCGGAAGGATTCCCTCTCCACCAGCCTAAAAAGCAGCATTTCCAACGCAAGCAGTCGTGAAATGTGCGAATTTAGGACTGTGGCCTGTGGGGCGTTGGCTGTGAATTTGCGCTTTAGTTCAAAGGTCTGGGACATGGACAATTGAATGCTGCGGTGGGACGTGGAACTGGACGTTGATGCTGTTTCTTGAGAAACTGCCGTAACAAGTGAAGACTGAGAGGAGGGGGCATCTTTGCATGCAGTATGGACAGGGGATTGCCTTGCACGCACAACAGGGGGTTCTCTTACAACAGCGGAACAAGCAGTGGTGACACCAGCTGACACTGGTCGTGGACCCTGGGGTTTGCCCTACAAAGTCGGGTGCTTTGCTCACATGTGTCTGATCATGCTGGTGGTGGTCAGGCTGGTAGCTTTGTCACCCCTGCTGATGCTGGCCTGGCAGGTGGTACAAATGGCCTTTTTGGGGTTATCAGCAGAGTCTTTAAAAAAATTCCAGACTCTGGAAGACCTACCGGTTGTACTGGCAACGTCCCTTTTGCTGGTGTTACGGGGAACAGTTGCTCACCTTCTGTCTGCGGCCACCACACTGCTTCTTCCTGCCTGTTGGGGTACTCTGCCTCCCTCTCCCTGTGTGCTTCTGGCCTCGCTCTGCATGTCCTCCTGCCATGTTGGGTCAGTTACTAGATCATCCACCACCTCCTCCTCTTCCACTTCCGCACCATGGTCCTCCTCCTCACTTCGTAGCAATTGTGTCTCGTCATCGTCCACCTCTTGTGACAAATTGCCAGCGTCGCCTTCCTGTGGCCCTGGCTGTTCAAATATTTGGCCATCGCTACATGGGATCTCCTCTTCCACCACTTCAAGCGGAGCAGGCGAGGGGCCCAAATATGGAAATGGACCAGTGAACAGCTCTTCAGAGTGTCCAACTGTGGGATCAGTTGCTGACTGACGACAATCGGCATGGTGGGTGGAAGGAGCATCAGGGTAAGGAGGAATATGCGGTCGAGACTCATGGCTACTAACACTTGACTGTGTGGAAGACAGACCAGAGGTGGTGGTGCCCAGGTAACTGGAAGTATTATCTGCTATCCAATTACTAACCTGTTCACACTGATCAGTTCGCAATAGTGGTGTTGCTGTGCTTCCCTAGTAATTCGGTCAAGAACTGGGAGCGAGAAGATGTGGCTGTTGGTTGTGGCACATTTTCACCTTCGCCCCGGCCTCGTCCTCTGCACGCACCATCACCAGAACGTCCAGTTCCACGTCCCTTGCCACGCGCCTTGCCCATTGCAAATTAAGTAAAATAGCTTACACTTGCACTATCAATGGCAAAAGGGAAATAAAAAGGAGATTAGAACCATGGAAGAGGAAAACCACAGTTCTATTTCTCTGGCCTACACCAGAATCTTTTAAACAGATATATTTGTGTCTGAACAGTCAGCGAGTCACTCAAACTGTTTTTTTATGGAAAAAAGGCAAAAAAGTGGATAATACAGAGATTTGAACCGTGGAACTGCAAAACCACAGTTCTAGTTATCTGGCCAAAACCAGACTCTTTTAAACAGATACAGTACAGACCAAAAGTTTGGACACACCTTCTCATTTAAAGATTTTTCTGTATTTTCATGACTTTGAAAATTGTACATTCACACTGAAGGCATCAAAACTATGAATTAACACATGTGGAATTATATACTTAACAAAAAAGTGTGAAACAACTGAAAATATGTCTTATATTCTAGGGTCTTCAAAGTAGCCACCTTTTGCTTTGATGACTGCTTTGCACACTCTTGGAATTCTCTTGATGAGCTTCAAGAGGTAGTCACCGGAAATGGTCTTCCAACAATCTTGAAGGAGATCCCAGAGATGCTTAGCACTTGTTGGTCCTTTTGCCTTCACTCTGCGGTCCAGCTCACCCCTAACCATCTCGATTGGGTTCAGGTCTGGTGACTGTGGAGGCCAGGTCATCTGGCGTAGCACCCCATCAATCTGCTCCTTGGTCAAATAGCCCTTACACAGCCTGGAGGTGTGTTTGGGGTCATTGTCCTGTTGAAAAATAAATGATGGTCCAACTAAACGCAAACCGGATGGAATAGCATGCCGCTGCAAGATGCTGTGGTAGCCATGCTGGTTCAGTATGCCTTCAATTTTGAATAAATCCCCAACAGTGTCACCAGCAAAGCACCCCCACACCATCACACCTCCTCCTCCATGCTTCACGGTGGGAACCAGGCATGTAGAGTCCATCCGTTCACCTTTTCTGCGTCGCGCAAAGACATGGTGGTTGGAACCAAAGATCTCAAATTTGGACTCATCAGACCAAAGCACAGATTTCCACTGGTCTAATGTCCATTCCTTGTGTTCTTTAGCCCAAACAAGTCTCTTCTGCTTGTTGCCTGTCCTTAGCAGTGGTTTCCTAGCAGCTATTTTACCATGAAGGCCGGCTGCACAAAGCCTCCTCTTAACAGTGGTTGAAGAGATGTGTCTGCTGCTAGAACTCTGTGTGGCATTGACCTGGTCTCTAATCTGAGCTGCTGTTAACCTGCGATTTCTGAGGCTGGTGACTCGGATAAACTTATCCTCAGAAGCAGAGGTGACTCTTGGTCTTCCTTTCCTGGTTCGGTCCTCATGTGAGCCAGTTTCTTTGTAGCACTTGATGGTTTTTGCAACTGCTCTTGGGGACACTTTCAAAGTTTGCCCAATTTTTTGGACTGACTGACCTTAATTTCTTAAAGTAATGATGGCCACTCGTTTTTCTTTACTTAGCTGCTTTTTTCTTGTCATAATACAAATTCTAACAGTCTATTCAGTAGGACTATCAGCTGTGTATCCACCAGACTTCTGCACAACACAACTGATGGTCCCAACCCCATTTATAAGGCAAGAAATCCCACTTATTAAACCTGACAGGGCACACCTGTGAAGTGAAAACCATTTCCGGTGACTACCTCTTGAAGCTCATCAAGAGAATGCCAAGAGTGTGCAAAGCAGTCATCAAAGCAAAAGGTGGCTACTTTGAAGAACCTAGAATATAAGACATATTTTCAGTTGTTTCACACTTTTTTGTTAAGTATATAATTCCACATGTGTTAATTCATAGTTTTGATGCCTTCAGTGTGAATGTACAATTTTCAAAGTCATGAAAATAGACAAAAATCTTTAAACGAGAAGGTGTGTCCAAACTTTTGGTCTGTACTGTATATTTGTGTCTGAACACTCACAGACACAATAAAAAAAAAAAATTTTTTTGGGGGGGATACCAAACGGTTAATAAGACGGTTATTTGTACAGTCTGACTGAGGAAAAATAAAAAAGAGGATTTAGATGAAAAAAAAGGATTTTTCCTGGCCCTGAGACCTGGGGCTAAGTCTAGCAATTTGAGAAGCAGCACACAGGACTGTAATGCAGTGTTTGTTGGTATAACCACTGAGTCTCCTATACAGCCTGCCTGCCTGCCTGATATCTGGGATGGATATTAGTCCTCAGAAGGACTGTTTGCTTGATTTTGCAGGCTTTAGAGACCCTACACTAACTATTTTGCAGTATAAATCTCTCCCTAGCTCAGTAGCACTCTCCCCACACTGTCTGATCCGGAGCGACTGTGTCCAAGATGGCAGCGCCCGGTTTTAAATACTTGAGGTGACACTGTGCGGCCAGCCAATCACTGTAATGCCTACAACCAACATGGCTGCGGCATTACAGTGACTGGCTGGCAATCCCTGCATGTTCATTAGCGCTGTAAAGAGCGCCAAACATGCAGGGCGGAAACCAGAGCTCCCGCCCGAGTAACCCGAAAATGCTCGGTGCTGGCCGAGCATCCCGAGTAGTGAGATGCTCGGGCGAGTACCGATCAGTGTGGAGCATGCTCGCTCAACACTAGTCAGGATCTAAATACCTTTGAACATCTGTGAAGAGATCTTAAAATTGCTGTTGGGAGAAGGCACCATTCAAATATGAGAGACCTGTAACAGTTTCCAAAAGAAGAGTGGTCCAAAATTCCAGTTGAGAGGTGTAAGAATCTTGTTGATGACAATAGAAAGTGATGAGCCCCCTGGGCCATGGGGTACCCGGTGCCGGGCCGGTAAATGCTGGGGGATGTCACAGTAGCGGTGACCTGGTCCGTGACCCAGGGCAGTCAATAAAAAGGGGTTATTGATAGGGGATTTATAGTGATTGTATAAAGTTTGTGACGCCACCTGTGGTATGCGGCTAAGGGAGCCGCCGCTGCGGAGCAGGTCCTCTGGAGCTGATGTTACGGCAGCAGGGATAGTGTGGCTCTCCACAGGTAGCACTTAGCTCCAGGGCAGTGTAGATGTTATGGGTTATGCTGGGCGTTGTAGTGCATGGGTTGATGGCGCAGCAATAATCAGTCCACAACTTAATGGAGGTTTCCTCTTATTTTTACTGGCGGTGATTAAGCAAACCGGGACTAGGGTACTGGCTAGAAGTGGAAGTCCGGGCAGCCTGGAAGCAAGTAAAGAATCCTCCTTGCCAGGTGAAGTTGGAGGCCTACCCTTTCCACTAAACTCTTTGGCCCTGCTGCTTGTAGCTGTGCGGTGGCCCTCGTTCCTGAGTGCAACGTTTCTGTGCTCACCCGTATGGCAGGCAGCTCAGGCTGCTGAGCCTCCGGGTGTCTGATGGGGCCAGGAGACCTGCAGTCTCCTGCCCTCCGGTTTCTACTGCTGGGCCTTCGGTGCCCCACAGCCTTGGACTCCCGTGTCCGGTTCTTCTGTGCTGATTCTTCTGGGGTGAGCTGCCGCGCAGCTCCACTCCCCAGCTCCTCTCTCCTCAATGTCCTGACTTCAACTCCTCACACTAAGTCTAACTAACCCCGCCCCCAGATCACAGTTGCCAAGGGGAGGAACCCCCCTTGCTGGTCTGGAGCCAGGACAGTGTTGCATGCTTAGTAAAACCTGATTAGGGGACCCCTGCTTGCTTCCAGGCATGGCATCACCTCTTGTGAGGGAGGCAATGCCACTGTGGCAACCGGACCCCTGGGGTGCCACAGAAGCGATTGATTGTAGTTATCTATTCCAAAGAGTGTGCAACCAAATATTGAGTTGAGAGTGCCAACAATTTTATTTGGCTTATTTCTGGAGTTTTGTGTGAAATTATGTCCAATTTGCTTTTTTTTCTCAGGTTTTTTTGTGTTGTTCCAATAAACACGAAGGAAATAAACATGTCTATAACAAAACATGTGTAATTGCAATAATTTTGTGGGAGAAATACTTCATTTTCTGGAACTATTTCAAGGGTGTCAACTCTTTTGGCCATGACTGTATGGTTGGCTGATTTCACAACTCTAGAATACAGGGCGTAATACAGCCATAGTACAATTTGCTGCAGGCCAGAGTCCAATTCTAGTTAGTAACTCTTCACAAGTAGTACCGTTTGTCTGCACAGGAAGAAATGGCCCAGTACACTCAAAACTTCCTCCAGAGGCGGCAAGAGTTTCTCTCTGCCCAGTGATCAGAATCTGTTTTCATGGGTTGACCAACGAAGCCTGGTCTTTGGTACTTGACCGACGAAGCCAGGTCCTCTCTGGGATCAGGTCACTCTCTAAAGCTTTTACTGCAGTGTCAGCCTCGAGCCTAGTCCGCTGCTCACGCATACACTATCTCTTTCATACCCTGGTGCCAACTGAACTCTTGCGTCATCGTCCTGGCCTTATACATTTAGCAACTGCGTCACAGCTGTCATCTGAATGGGTGCACTCTTCAAGCTCTAACCTCAGGGAACATACTCTTCACCCTTCAGTTCCTGCCTGTGTAGTCCAACCAGCAGATGGCCATATTACAGGTGTTGTTGGTTCTTGACTAGATACATCTTCTGCTCACCACCCCTTAAATATCTATCTGTCTATCTCTTGAAAAACTGATCCTCATTTATTTTATGCTACATAGTACTGCAAGGGGCAGTATTGGACAAAGTTTGTATTATGTATTATAAAAGCTTCATAATAATTTGCAGTAAGTACAGTAGAATACTAGCTGTTACCATGCCAGATAAAGATAACAGAAATCAAGGAAAAAAGCACATTTATGTGTAGCCCACGTTTTTTTTGCTGTATTTAAAACATAGTAATTGAGATTATTTCTCTTTTATCATCCCAAATATCTTTTTTTCCTAAGAAACAGCAACGAGATTTGAATCATGGACTTCTAGTTAGACACTTAGGCCAGGTTCACACGTTCAGTATCTGGTCAGTATTTTACTAGTGTTGAGCGAGCATGATCGACACTGCTCGGTACTCGGCCGAGCATCTCACTACTCGGGATGTTCGGCGAGCACCGAGCATTTTCGGGTTACTCGGGCGGGAGCTCGGGTCTCCGCCCTGCATGTTTGGCGCTCTTTACAGAGCTAATGAACATGCAGGGATTGCCAGCCAGTCACTGTAATGTCGCAGCCATGTTGGTTGTAGGCATTACAGTGATTGGCTGGCCGCACAGTGTCACCTCGAGTATTTAAAACCGGGCGCTGCCATCTTGGACACAGTCGCTCCGGATCAGACAGTGTAGGGAGAGTGCTACTGAGCTAGGGAGAGATTTATACTGCGAAATAGTTAGTGTAGGGTCTCTAAAGCCTGCAAAATCAAGCAAACAGTCCTTCTGAGGACTAATATCCATCCCAGATATCAGGCAGACAGGCAGGCTGTATAGGAGACTCAGTGGTTATACCAACAAACACTGCATTACAGTCCTGTGTGCTGCTTCTCAAATTGCTAGACTTAGCCCCAGGTCTCAGGGCCAGGAAAAATCCTTTTTTTTCATCTAAATCCTCTTTTTTATTTTTCCTCAGTCAGACTGTACAAATAACCGTCTTATTAACCTTTTGGTATCCCCCCCCCCAAAAAAATTTTTTTTTTATTGTGTCTGTGAGTGTTCAGACACAAATATATCTGTTTAAAAGAGTCTGGTTTTGGCCCGGGAAATAGAAGTGTGGTTTTGCAGTTCCACGGTTCAAACCTCTGTATTATCCACTTTTGGGCCATTTGTATCTAAAAAAAAAACAGTTTGAGTGTGTCGCTCACTGTTCAGCCGCAAATATATATATTTAAATAAGTCTGGTATACATACACCAGTAAATTATAACTGTGGTTTTGCTGTTCCACGGTAAGAAATCTCTATTATTCAGCTTTTGGCATTTTTTACGTAAAGAAAAACAGTAATATTTTCTCCCTGATTGTTCAGATTGTTTAAAAGAGTGTAGGCCAGAGAAATAGAACTGTGGTTTTCCTCTTCCACGGTTCTAATCTACCTTTTATTACCCTTTTTCCATTGATAGTGCGAGTGTAAGCTATTTTACTTACTTTACAATGGGCAAGGCGCGTGGCAAGGAACGTGGAAGTGGACGTTCTGGTAATGGTGCGTGCAGAGGACGGGGCCGTGGCCAAGGTGAAAATGTGCCACAACCAACAGCCACATCTTCTCGCTCCCACTTCTTGACCGAATTACTAGGGAAGCACAGAACAACACCACTATTGCGAACTGATCAGTGTGAACAGGTTATTAATTGGATAGCAGATAATACTTCCAGTTACCTTCGCACCATCACCTCCGGCCTGTCTTCCACACGGTCGACTCTTAGTAGCCGTGAGTCTCGACCGCATACTCCTCCTCACCCTGATGCTCCTGTCTCCCACCATGCCGATTGTCGTCAGACAGCAACTGATCCCACAGTTGGACACTCTGAAGAGCTGTTCACTGGTCCATTTCCAGATTTGTGCCCCTCGTCTGCTCCGCTTGAAGTGGTGGAAGAGGAGATCCCATGTAGCGATGCCCAAATATTTGAACAGCCACGGCCACAGGAAGTCGATGCTGGCAATTTGTCACAAGAGGTGGACGATGACGAGACACAATTGCCACAAAGTGAGGAGGAGGATCGTGATGCGCAAGTGGAAGAGGAGGAGGTGGTGGATGATCTAGTAACTGACCCAACGTGGCAGGAGGACATGCAGAGTGAGGCCAGCAGCACACAGGGGGAGGGAGGCAAAGTACCCCAACAGGCAGGAAGAAGCAGTGTGGTGGCCGCAGACAGAAGGCGGGCAGCCGTTTCCCGTAACACCAACACGAGGGACATTGCCAGTACAACCGGTAGGTCTTCCAAAGTCTGGAATTTTTTTAAAGACTCTGCTGATAACTCCAAAAAGGCCATTTGTACCACCTGCCATGCCAGCATCAGCAGGGTTGACAAAACTACCAGCTTGACCACCACTAGCATGATCAGGCACATGGCAGCAAAGCACCCGACTTTGTGGAGCGAACCCCAGGGTCCACGACCAGTGTCAGCGGGTGTCACCACTGCTTGTTCCGCTGTTGTAAGAGAACCCCCTGTTGTGCGTGCAAGGCAATCCCCTGTCCATACTGCATGCAAAGATGCCCCCTCCTCTCAGTCTTCACTTGTTATGGCAGTTTCTCAAGAAACAGCATCAACATCCACGTCCACGTCCCACCGCAGCGTTCAATTGTCCATATCCCAGAGCTTTGAACGAAAGCGAAAATTCGCAGCCAATGCCCCACAGGCCACAGTCCTAAATTCGCACATTTCACAACTGCTTGCATTGGAAATGCTGCCTTTTAGGCTGGTGGAGACGGAATCCTTCCGGAACCTTATGGCGGTGGCCGTCCCTCGGTACTCGGTCCCCAGCCGACACTATTTTGTCTGGTGTGCCATCCTCGCAGTAGACAAGCACGTGTCCCAAAACATCTGCTGTGCCCTCAACAACGCAGTTACTGGGAGAGTCCACCTGACAATGGACACGCGGACAAGTGCTTGTGGCCAGGGATGGTACATCTCCCTGACGGCACACTGGGTAAACATAGTGGAAGCCGGGACCCAGTCGGACCTTGGGACGGAACACATCCTCCCCACACCGAGGATTGCGGGCCCTATGTCAGTCAGAGTTGCCCCCACAGTGTACAGCTCCTACGCATCATCCTCCTCCTCATGTTCAGCCTCCATCTCAGATATCACCACATCAGTTACAAGCTGGAAGCACTGCAGTACTGCCTCAGCCAAGCGGCAACAGGCTGTGCTGAAACTCATAAGCTTAGGTGATAAACCTCACACTGCTTGTGAGTTGTGGACAGCTGAGAAAGAGCAGGCAGATCTGTGGCTGAGACCGCTGAACCTACATCCAGGCATGGTCGTGTGTGACAATGGCCGTAACCTGGTGATGGCTCTGAGGCGAGGCGAGATCACACACGTACCATGCCTGGCTCGTGGTTCAGTGGTTTCTTAAATCGTACCCCGAGTTGCCAGATCTGCTCGTCAAAGTACGCCGCCTGTCAGCTCATTTTCGAAAGTCGGCTACAGCTTCCGCCGCCCTTGCTGTGTTGCAGCAGCGTTTGCAGCTTCCGTCACACCGACTGGTGTGTGATGTCCCCACACGTTGGAACTCTACCCTCCACATGTTGCAAAGGATTTGTGAGCAGAAGACAGCAGTTGTGGAGTACCAGCTGCAACAAGGCCGTCGATATTCAGGTCCGATTCCACACATAAGACCTCAGGAGTGGACCTGGATGTCTGACATCTGTACCATCTTGACAAACTTTGAGGAGTCCACCCAGATGGTGAGTGGTGATGACGCCATCATTAGCGTCAGCATTCCACTTGTCTGTCTTTTGCAACGCTCTCTGCAGAGAATTAAAGAGGAGGCATTACAGCCAGAGTATGATGAGATGGATCAAGAAGCCGTAGCGGTCGATTACACACAGCCCAGCCTCATCTCATCCCAACGTGCACTGGGGGACAATGAGGGAGAGGAGGAGGAGGAGGAGGAAGAACAGGAGCTTGTATCATGCGCTGTAGACGGTAGTACCTGTACAACTGTCATACCGTCGGTTCAGCGTGGGTGGCCTGAGGACGGGGGGGAGGAGGAGGAGGAGGAGGAGATGAGCATGGTCAGTCGTCATCTTGGTGAGGACACGGTGAGGACACGGAAGTCTTGCCCGTTACTAGTCTGGCACGCATGGATGACTTTATGTTACGCTACCTTAACCGTGACCCTCGCGTTGTCAAAATGTTGGGTGACAGTCATTACTGGTTGGTGACACTTTTAGACCCCCACTACAAGGAGAACTTTCACTCTCTTATTCCTGAGGTGGAGAGGTCTACAAAAATGGGGCAGTACCAGAAGACCCTTGCTGCAGAACTGTTAAAAAAGTTCCCATCTGAACACGCTAGCAGCAGAGGTCACAGTTTGCTGACCAACCAAAGCGTACAAGCAAGAGAGAGGCAACTCCAATCCAGCAGAGGCAGAGGAACACTGTCAACATTCTGGGACAGTTTTCTGAGACCCGCCCAGCTTACACACCCTGAGGCTTCGGTTACTCTCACAAGGAGTGGAAAGTTTCAAAAGATGGTGAGGGAGTACCTTGCCGACCGTACCAGTGTCCTCCGTGATTCCTCTGTGCCTTTTAATTATTGGGTATCCAAGTCTTGGAGGTCCTGGCCTGCCCTGCCGCTAGCGTGTTATCTGAGCGTGTTTTTAGTGCCGCTGGGGGAATTATAACTGATAAGTGCACTCGACTGTCAACTGACAATGCTGACAAGCTGACCCTTATCAAGATGAACAAGGGCTGGATTGGGCCAGACTTCTCGTCACCACCAAATGACAGCAGAGTAACATAAAGTCAAATCCACTGTGTTTTTTCGGGAGGTGTATTCCCATGCACCGCTTCACACCCACACATGGGTATACGCTTCCTCATTTCGGCTGTTTTATGTTCTTCTCCTTATCCTCGGCCTCCACCACCACTATACCACCAGGGTGACCGTGGTCCGTGTTGCCATTATTGAAAGTTCCTCCGTCCTAATTTTTGCCAGCTTTTGCTTGGAAGGCATAAGCAAATACTATGGGAGACCCACTCCCCAATCATGGGAATAATGTTTGTAATATGCTGTACTGCATGGCTCTTGTAAGGGGCATTGCAAGTTCCTCCATCCTAATTTTTGGCAGCTTTTGCTTGGAAGGCATAAGCAAATACTATGGGAGACCCACTCCCCAATCATGGGAATAATGTTGGCAATATGCTGTACTGCATGGCTCTTGTAAGGGGCATTAAAAGCGTCTTGTTAAGCTACTGGGACCTCCACGTCTCTTCTGAGGGGCATTAAAAGCGTCTTGTTAAGCTACTGGGACCTCCACCACTTTTCCGAGGGGCATTAAAAGCGTCTTGCTAAGCTACTGGGACCTCCACGTCTCTTCTGAGGGGCATTAAAAGCGTATTGTTAAGCTACTGGGACCTCCACGTCTCTTCTGAGGGGCATTAAAAGCGTCTTGTTAAGCTACTGGGACCTCCACCACTTTTCCGAGGGGCATTAAAAGCGTCTTGCTAAGCTACTGGGACCTCCACGTCTCTTCTGAGGGGCATTAAAAGCATCTTGTTAAGCTACTGGGACCTCCACCACTTTTCCGAGGGGCATTAAAAGAATCTTGTTAAGCTACTGGGACCTCCATGTCTCTTCTGAGGGGCATTAAAAGCGTCTTGTTAAGCTACTGTGACCTCCACGTCTCTTCCAAGGGGCATTCAAACCATCTTGTTAAGCTACTGGGACCTCCACGTCTTATCCGAGGGGCATTAAAACCGTCTTGTTAAGCTACTGTGACCTCCACGTGTCTTCGAAGGGGCATTAAAGGCGTCTTCTTAAGCCACTCTGAACTCCACAGCTCTTCCAAGGGGCATTGAAATGTTGTTTTTAATTACCTCTAACCTCCACGACTCTCCCAACGGGCATTGCATTTCCTCCTAATTTTAGTCAGCTTTTGCTTTTCAATGAAAAGGCGAAAACTAAGGGAGACCCACTCCCCAATAATGGGTAGAAGGTTTTAGCACGCTGTAATCCATGTATGTTTCAAGGGGCATTGTAGTTCATCATAATTTTTGGAAAGCCTTCCATTCACTGCTTAAGCCAACAGTGCACAGGAGACCCAGTTGCTATAAATGGAAAAAACGTCATTTCCAAGGGGCATTGGAGTGCCTCAAAATTTTTGGTAGGCATTGCACTCACTGTATGCCCTATAACTGTGTAGCCAAACTGCTCATTTTGTTACAGAAACATATCCTACAAGACATATGTGGTTGACTGGCCTGATATTGATGTGAATGGTCCCTGTTCCTCCTGCTCTTTCTCCTTTGCCACCACCTCATTCATCATTTATCACCTGAAGCTTTGTTTTAACGGGAGTCATAGAACTGGGATAGTAGCAGGAAAACATCCAGCAATCCTCAGAGGAGGTAGGGAATGCGCCAAAACGCTGACCACCTCAGGCCTAGCCGCTACTACATTCATGCGCTTGCATTCCAAGAAAACAAAGCAGATGCTAACTTCTATCATCATCATCATCATCATGGTCCTCACCTTGGCACTCTCAACTCCCCTGATGAAGAAGCCAGGGCCCACCGGAGGAGTCTGGTTCTCTGGTGGGCTCGTCCAATGCTGCCCTAAAGCAGACCAGGCTAAGAAAAGTGTGTTTCTTCCAAGGAGAAATAGGGGCGGCTGGGGACCGTTTATGGACACCCGGTTGCCCCCAGGGGGCTGGGGACCATGTGTAGACACCCGGCCGCGGGGTGGCTGGGGACCGAGTTTGGACACCCGGCCGCCCCCTGGCGGCTGGGGACCGAGTGTGGACACCCGGCCGCCGGGCGGCTGGGGACTGAGTATGGATTCCAGGCCGCCAACGCAGCTATGACATGGTGGCCAGATTCCACCTCCACATGCCTAAAAGGCCCAATTTCAAATGCAAGCAAGCAGTATGGTATTGCAGCCTGGGGGTGGGTGGGTGGCAGGCTGCACACTTATGCTTGCATTCCAAGAAAACAAAGCAGATGCTAAGTTGTAACATCATCATCATGGTCCTCACCTTGGCACTCTCAACTCCCCTGATGGAGAAGCCAGGGCCCACTGAGTATGGATTCCAGGCCGCCAACGCAGCCATGACGTGGTGGAGAGATTCCTCCTCCACATGCCTAAAAGGCCCAATTTCAAGGGCAAGCAAGCAGTATGGTATTGCAGCCTGGGGGTGGGTGGGTGGTTGGCTGCATATTTGCGCTTGCATTGCAAGGAATGGGGGAGGTACAATTGAACACTGCCCTGG
The DNA here is from genome assembly GCF_046119375.1 of Phyllobates terribilis. Classification (NCBI taxonomy): domain Eukaryota; kingdom Metazoa; phylum Chordata; class Amphibia; order Anura; family Dendrobatidae; genus Phyllobates; species Phyllobates terribilis. The sequence goes on along the minus strand of NW_027362762.1, from coordinate 162,149,490 downwards.
GACAAGAACTTGCATGGGGATAGTTGCAAGTCTGCATCTTCTGATGCGGCAAGGATGACTTCTGATGGGCACACTTTTAGGCAGTGACCTGGGTGTCAGAGATGCTTCCAGGGGTCTTCCCCATACTGTTCCCATGTCTTTTCAGCACTGTATGCATGTGTCACACAGCACATGGCCAGATAAGGTTGTAAAATGTTAAAATGACATTTCCCGGTGAATGCATTTGTCACAGTTAAAAGCAATACAAAAGTGCAAAAACGCATAAAAAATGCAACTTGTGAACATAGCCCAAGGTGTGGAGGAGTATTTTTTTGGGGGGTTATTTATTTTACCTTATACACAAGTCTTTACCCTGGAATGGAACTTCCTTAACATATTTCACAGGAAAGCAGTTTCAGTTTAGTTTTTGAACATTTTATTGTGAGCCCTTAAAAGTGGCTTAATACCTCTGACCACGTTGTTGACAACAGTGACCTGGGGGCAGAAATGCTTCCTGGGGCGATCACCATGCTGGCCCCTTGTCATTTGAGCACTGTCACTATCGTTTTGGGCACTTGTTAGGCTTTTAAAAGACTGCCGGGGGTGCCGCCGCAAAAATGCTCGGGTTTCCCATAGACTAACATTGGGCTCGTTGCTCGGGTCGAGCACCCGAGTATCACGGCGAGCTCGGCCCGAGCTTCGAGCACCCGAGCCTTTTAGTGCTCGCTCAACACTACCTCAGTATTTGTAATCCAAAATCAAGAGAGGAATAATCAGAGGAAAAGTATAAGAGAAACAAGAGCATTTTTCATCCACTCCTGGTTTTGACTTACAAATACTGATGCAAAATACTGACTAAATACTCAACGTGTGAACATGGCCTTAGGGTCCAATTCATTAAGACTGGCGTTGTTCCAATCTTAATCATCGGCATGCAGAAGTAACATGCACCTGATTTGTTAAGAGGCACCTCTTATCTTATCAGTGGCATGCACCTCCCCCAGAATTGTTACTCTAATCAGGGACTGAAGTAAGATTTCTTGTGTAAGTTACGCCACAACTTTTAATGAATTTATCAGGCGGGCCTCTACGACCAACCCTCCATGATTGATTCCTTACCCGAGGATGAAAGGGGAGTCATTCGAGATTTAATTGATCTCCTAATGGAAAATGAATCCCACATGGGTAAGAGACCCCCCTTTCCTGGTAGGCTACCCTCACATGCCACTCCTTCATTTTCACTCTTTCCCGCGGTCCAGATCTTTTTTGACGTGGTCCGTAGGGAAATATAACAATTGGCAATCGACACATGCAGACATGGTAACCTTACCTACCAGGAATCCTTGGCACTTAACCGGTTAAAAAATAATAATAACTTCACCATCAAGGAGGCTGACAAAGGGGGGAATGTCATACTTTGGCCTCTTGATTTGTATCACAAAGAGGCCAGACAACAACTATCCAATGTGGCTTACTATCATGTTCTTCCCTCAGATACAACTTTGATCTTTAAACAAAAAATGGATAAGCTACTCACCATGGCACTACAAAGAGGAATCATCAACAAAAAAGAAAGGCATTTCCTTACCAATGATCACCCGACTACGCCAACGTTTTATATGCTCCCAAAGGTGCATAAGTCTCTGGATGAGCCCACTGGAAGACCGATCGTCTCAGGTATTGGTGGCCTTTTCGAACGCCCGTGTGTGTACATTGACCATTTTTTATAGCCTCTAGCCTTAAAATTACCCTCTTATATCAGGGATTCTTCACATCTCTTACAGCAATTGGAGAACCTAATATTACCTGAAAACACACTGATGGTCACGATGGATGTGGAGGCGCTATATTCCAATATTGGTCATGATTTGGGTCTGGAGGCCGTTTCTCATTTCTTGGACAAATACACCACAGGTACTCGTGCGCATGACCTATTTTTGTTGGACCTTTTGGGTATGGTCTTGCGTAATAACTACTTTGTGTTCGATCGGGCCTTCTACCGCCAGATCTGTGGGACTGCTATGGGGGCCAGGTGTGCTCCAGCTTATGCAAACCTCTTTTTGGGGTGGTGGGAGGAGATCAGGGTGCGCCCACTAAATCACTTTCAACATCATGTAACTGGTTGGTACTGTTACATAGATGACATTTTTATGCTATGGTCGGGCCCTTTGGAACTATGTAAGGAATTTATTGACACTCTCAACAATAATCCTTGGAATATTATCTTGACTTCCAACTTTTCTTACTCTGTTGTAGAGTTTCTGGATCTAAAAATTACTTTGGAAGGATCATCTCTCAGAACTTCATTATTTAGGAAACCAATGGCTATAATAGCCTACTTCACTTCACAAGCTTCCACCCAGACAACATCAAAAGAGGGATCCCCAAGGGACAATTTCTGAGACTAAAAAGAAATTGCAGTTCCCAAGAAGACTTCAAAACCCAAACAAGGGACCTTACTCAGAGGTTTGTGGCTAGGAGATATCCTTGAAAACTAGTTTCACGAGCATATCAGCATTGTATGGGTGTAACGGGTCTGGGAAGTGGAACCTCTGAGCAACTATACAAAGGGGCAGTCCTTGTAAGGAAGCGGGTGGCTCCCAGGGTAGGCGGGCAGGTAGTCACGGCTAGTGACGGGGACAGTCTCTGGGTAGAAGGGCAGGAGGTCACGGCAAGTGACGGGGACAGTCTCTGGGTAGAAGGGCAGGAGGTCACGGCAAGTGACGGGGACAGTCTCTGGGTAGAAGGGCAGGAGGTCACGGCAAGTGACGGGGACAGTCTCTTGACAGGCGGGTGGTCACAGCAAGTGACGGCTAAGCCTCCAGATAGGTTAGCAGGCAGGTAGCAGGTGGACGCTCCAAGGTGAGCGGGCAAGAGTCTCTGGACAGGCAGGTGGTCACAGCAAGTGACGGCGGAGCCTCCAGGTAGGCTAGCAGGCAGGTAGCAGGTGGACGCTCCAAGGTGAGCGGGCAAGAGTCTCTGGACAAGCAGGTGGTCACAGCAAGTGACGGCTAAGCCTCCAGGTAGGCTAGCAGGCAGGTAGCAGGTGGACGCTCCCAGGTGAGCGGGCAAGAGTCTCTGGACAGGCAGGTGGTCACAGCACGTGACGGCAGAGCCTCCAGGTAGGCTAGCAGGCAGGTAGCAGGTGAGCGCTCCCAGGTGAGCGGGTAAGAGTCTATGGACAGGCAGGTGGTCACAGCACGTGACGGCAGAGCCTCCAGGTAGGCTAGCAGGCAGGTAGCAGGTGAGCGCTCCCAGGGGAGCAGGCAAACAGATCCATAGACAGACTGGCAGGGCTGGTAGGCAGACTGTCGGACCGCAGGAATGTAAGCAGATAGACAAGTATCAGGCAGGTATCAAGCAGGAATCTGGCAGGTAACTGGCAGGTAACTGGCAGGTATCTGGTAACGGGGCCTGAGGGCTGAAGCAGAGTGATAGGCTATGCAACAACATTGCTCCGGCACCTCCATTTTGGAGGAGGTGCCTTATATATGGAGAGGTCCTCCGGCCATTGGCCGGGGACTCCTTAGGACGGCGCGCGCGGCCCCCTTAAAAGAGGGGGAGCGCGCGCGCGCCCTAAGCACAGTGGCCAGGAAGCAGCATGCGCTGCCAGCAGAGCGGGAGGAAGACGCCGGGCACGGAGTGGAGAGGTGAGGGGAACAGCGTCCCTGCCTAGCAGGAGGCAGGGACGCCAACGCTACAGTACCCCCCCTTTAGGCCCCCCCTTTTTTAGGCCAGACAGAAATTTATCAAGGATGAGAGGGGCATGGATGTTCTCCCGGGGCTCCCACGTTCTCTCCTCAGGACCAAACCCCTTCCAATCTACTAGAAAAAAGGTCTTTCCTCTTACCCTTTTGGTGGCCAGAATGTTCTCTACCTCAAACTCGTTTTCAGCGGAAACCGGAGCAGGGGGTGTACCTGTAGACTTGGAAAAAGAGTTAAGTACCACGGGTTTGAGGAGAGATACATGGAAGGAGTTAGGGATCCGCAAGTTGGCCGGGAGTTTCAATTTATAGGCCACCGGGTTGATTTGCTTGATAACTTCCAGTGGGCCGATGAACCGAGGCCCTAACTTGTAGGAAGGAATCTTGAGCCGGACATACTTGGACGAGAGCCAGACTTTATCTCCAGGACGGAATTGTGGAGGATCCAGGCGTTTTTTGTCAGCGTGTTTTTTCATCCGCTCGGACGACTGAAGGAGTGCGGATCGGGTACTCTCCCAAATGGAGGAAAATTCGCTAACGAGAGATTCCGCAGCCGGATTGTCCACCGAGGTGGAGACGGGAAATGGGATCCGAGGATGCTGACCGAAGACTACAAAAAATGGGGATTTGGAGGAAGATTCGCTCTCGTGATTATTGTAAGAGAATTCGGCCCATGGTAGGAGATCCACCCAGTCCGAATGGTGGGCATTAACGAAGTGCCGGAGGTAACTGGTCAGGATCTGATTGATCCGCTCCACTTGACCATTGGACTGTGGGTGGTAAGCGGAGGAGAAGTCCAGGGTGACGTCAAGCAGCTTACATGTGGCTCTCCAGAAGCGTGAGGTGAACTGAACCCCACGATCCGACACGATGTGGAGGGGCAGGCCATGGAGACGGAAGATGTGGCGGATAAAGTCTTTAGCCAGCTCGGGTGCAGACGGGAGGCCCGGCAGGGGAATGAAGTGAGCCATCTTGGAAAAGCGGTCAGCGACCACCCAAATGACCGTACAACCGGCAGAGACAGGGAGATCCGTTATAAAGTCCATAGCTATATGCTGCCACGGGGCAGCAGGTACTGGAAGAGGAAGGAGGCGACCGGCTGGCAGGTGTCTCGGAACCTTGTTGCGGGTGCAGGACACACAGGCTGAAACAAAGTCTATTACGTCCTTGTGCAGGGTAGGCCACCAGTAATGCCGGGTAATAAGCTGGAGGGTCTTTTTCTGACCGGCGTGGCCAGCTAGCTTAGACGAGTGACCCCAGTGTAGGACCTTCTCCCGATCAGGTACTGTTACAAACGTCTTACCGGGAGGGAGACGATTTAGATTCACGGCGGCCACCTGCATTACTCTGGCGGGATCAATGATGTGCTTAGGTTCCTCCTCTACATCAGACACCAGGAAGGATCGGGACAAGGCGTCAGCTTTGAGGTTTTTGTCTGCCGGACGAAAATGAAGAACGAAATCAATGCGGGCAAAAAACAAGGACCACCGGGCTTGGCGCGGGTTAAGTCTCTGGGCGCTCTGGAGGTAAGCCAAGTTCTTGTGGTCCGTGTAAATTATTACCGGGTGAAGAGCCCCCTCGAGCAGGTAACGCCATTCCTCCAATGCCAGCTTAATGGCCAATAACTCTCGGTCTCCTATAGAATAATTGCGCTCAGAAGGGGAGAAGAGTTTGGAGAAGAAGCCGCAAGTTACCATTCTTCCGGAAGGCGACTTTTGGGTAAGTACCACTCCGGCTCCAGAGGAGGAGGCGTCAACTTCCAGGAAGAATTGTTTGTTGCCGTCCGGACGATGCAGCACCGGGGCGGAAGAGAAAGCCTGTTTTAAGGAAGGAAAGGCTTCCTCTGCTTCGGGCGGCCATTCTCTGGGATTAGTGCCCTTACGGGTGAGCGCAGAGATTGGGGCAGTCCGGGAAGAGAAGTGCGGTATGAAGAGGCGGTAGTAGTTGGCGAAGCCCAGGAACCGCTGAATAGCCTTCAACCTCTCTGGTCGGGGCCACTTCTGGATGGCAGACAGTTTCTCAGGATCCATTCGTAGGCCGGTCTGAGAGATTATGTAGCCCAAAAACGGAAGCGAGGTCTGCTCAAAGAGGCACTTCTCATATTTAGCGTAGAGGTGGTTCTGCCTGAGCCTGAGCAGGACCTGACGAACATCCCTCCGGTGAGTGAGAAGATCCGGAGAGAAGACCAAGATGTCGTCCAGGTACACCACTACGCAGGAGTAGAGAAGGTCCCGGAAGATGTCATTGACCAACTCTTGAAAGATGGCGGGAGCGTTACAGAGACCGAAAGGCATTACCAGGTATTCATAGTGGCCGTCCCGGGTGTTGAATGCCGTCTTCCATTCATCCCCCTGACGGATACGGACCAGGTTATACGCCCCACGGAGGTCCAGCTTGGTGAAGATTCTAGCCCCCCTCAGACGGTCAAATAATTCCGGAATGAGCGGAAGGGGGTATTTATTCTTCACCGTGATCAGGTTAAGGTCTCTATAGTCTATACAGGGACGGAGTGAGCCGTCCTTCTTTTTGACGAAGAAGAAGCCTGCTCCCGCCGGGGAGGTAGATTTCCGGATAAATCCCCGGGCCAGATACTCCTCAATATATTCAGACATGGACCGGGTCTCAGCAGCGGACAAAGGGTAAATGCGCCCACGGTGAGGAGTAGCACTGGGTATCAGGTAGATTGGGCAGTCGTATGGTCTATGAGGGGGTAATGTCTCTGCCTCCTTTTTATTAAAGACGTCCGCATAAGACCAATAGGGAACCGGAAGACCAGGTAGATTGGCTGGGGTAGGAGAAGGACGGACAGGATGGACGGGAACTAAACAAGTCTTATGGCAGTCCTGTCCCCAGCGAAGGACTTCTCCGGTCTGCCAATCAAGCACGGGTGCATGTTTCTGAAGCCAAGGTAGGCCTAGCAAGAGGGCGTGAGAGATTCCAGGCAGAACATGAAAGAAGATGCTCTCAGATTGCAGAATTCCCACCTGCAGAGTTATGGATTCGGTGATGAGTTGGATGGGATGTGGTAAGAGGCCCCCATCCACGGCAGCGACAGATAAGGGTACAGCCAGAGGTTTGGTGGGAATGCGGTATTTCTCTACCAGGGACTGAGAAATGAGATTTCCGGCAGCTCCAGAGTCAAGTTGGGCTAGTTCAAAATAACGGTTCTCCCCACAGATGATAGAGACCGACAGCAACAGAGATGGAGAGGGATTACTCTTGTCTAGGACGACCTCTCTGAGCGATCCTAGACACAGGCGTTTCCTGACCTCTCCGGGCAGGAACGGATCCGGTGCTCCTTACTGCCACAGTAGAAGCAGCTCCCCTCGGCTCGGCGTAAGTCTTGACGGGTTTTGACCATCTTGGTCTGGTCGACCTGCATAGGCTCGGGTGAGTGCGCCTGCGGAGTAACGGGAGAAGTGACGGGTTTCTGGAAGGTAGGGGCTAGACGTGGAAACCTCCTCTCACGAGTGACCTCTTTGGCGCGCTCCTGGAACCGGATGTCAATCCGGGTGGCAAGTGTTATTAAGTCGTCGAGAGTGGTAGGAATGTCCCGACCGGCGAGTTCATCTTTAATACGGCCGGACAGACCCTCCCAAAAGACAGACACCAGGGCGTCGTTATCCCAGGCCAGCTCCGAAGCAAGGGTACGGAACCGTATGGCAAATTGGCCCACGGTGAGATTTCCTTGACGGAGGCGTAGCAGAGATGATGCGGATGAGGTCTTCCGTCCTGGTTCATCGAAGACTTTCCGGAAAACCGTGAGAAAGGCTGGCAGGTTGGACACCAGGGGGTCTACTCTCTCCCATAGAGGATTCAGCCAAGCCAGTGCCTCTCCCGTGAGATGGGACATGATGAAGGCTACTTTGGCTCGGTCGGTGGAAAACTGGTGTGCCAACAGTTCGAAGTGCAGAGTGCACTGGTTAATGAAGCCCCGTGCCTGGCTGGGATCTCCGCCAAAACGAGGAGGGGCGGAGAGGCGGGGACCGGGAAGAGATGCCATGGTGTTGATGGGCTGCGGCGGTGCCGGTGTAGTAAGTGTGCGAGTGGAGGCAGCTCCCGATGAGGTAGTCAATGTGTCCAGGTGGGAGTTAACACTACGCAGGTGACTCAGGATGGACTCCTGTTGGGACCTCTGACGGGAAAGTTCATGACATAGGTCCGAGAGCGAGGGAGCTTGGGTGCCACCGGGTTCCATGGCCCGAGCAAACTGTAACGGATCTGGGAGGTGGAACCTCTGAGCAACTATACAAAGGGGCAGTCCTTGTAATGAAGCGGGTGGCTCCCAGGGTAGGCGGGCAGGTAGTCACGGCTAGTGACGGGGACAGTCTCTGGGTAGAAGGGCAGGAGGTCACGGCAAGTGACGGGGACAGTCTCTGGGTAGAAGGGCAGGAGGTCACAGCAAGTGACGGGGACAGTCTCTGGGTAGAAGGGCAGGAGGTCACGGCAAGTGACGGGGACAGTCTCTTGACAGGCGGGTGGTCACGGCAAGTGACGGCTGAGCCTCCAGATAGGCTAGCAGGCAGGTAGCAGGTGGACGCTCCCAGGTGAGCGGGCAAGAGTCTCTGGACAGGCAGGTGGTCACAGCAAGTGACGGCGGAGCCTCCAGGTAGGCTAGCAGGCAGGTAGCAAGTGGACGCTCCCAGGTGAGCAGGCAAGAGTCTCTGGACAAGCAGGTGGTCACAGCAAGTGACGGCTAAGCCTCCAGGTAGGCTAGCAGGCAGGTAGCAGGTGCACGCTCCCAGATGAGCGGGCAAGAGTCTCTGGACAGGCAGTTGGTCACAGCACGTGACGGCAGAGCCTCCAGGTAGGCTAGCAGGCAGGTAGCAGGTGAGCGCTCCCAGGTGAGCGGGTAAGAGTCTCTGGACAGGCAGGTGGTCACAGCACGTGACGGCAGAGCCTCCAGGTAGGCTAGCAGGCAGGTAGCAGGTGGGCGCTCCCAGGTGAGCGGGCAAACAGATCCATAGACAGACTGGCAGGGCTGGTAGGCAGACTGTCGGACCGCAGGAATGTAATCAGATAGACAAGTATCAGGCAGGTATCAAGCAGGAATCTGGCAGGTAACTGGCAGGTATCTGGTAACGGGGCCTGAGGGCTGAAGCAGAGTGATAGGCTATGCAACAACATTGCTCAGGCACCTCCATTTTGGAGGAGGTGCCTTATATATGGAGAGGTCCTCCGGCCATTGGCCGGGGACTCCCTAGGACGGCGCGCGCGGCCCCTTTAACAGAGGGGGAGCGCGCGCGCGCGCCCTAAGCACAATGGTCGGGAAGCAGCGCGCGCTGCCTGCAGAGCGGGAGGAAGACACCGGGCACAGAGCGGAGAGGTGAGGGGAACAGCGTCCCTGCATAGAAGGAGGCAGGGACGCCAACGCTACAATGGGTTTGGAGCGCAGAGAGACTTTTTTGCCTAGAGATCACAAAAAACCTGAGGGGGTTAATTTGATAACGACTTACCACAACCAATGGTAGGAAGTCTACAAAATATTGTCTAGAAATTGGGGGATCTTATTAAGCGACCCCAAAATCCACAAATTTGTCTCTGACAAACCAAGGATTGTAGCCAGAAGGGCCCGAAACTTGAAAGACCATTTGGTCAATAGCCATTTTGTACGGCCTAAACAATCACTAAATAGGGGCGTCAGGCTAAAGGGCACTTTCCCATGTGGCGAGTGTACGGTATGTCCCTTCATGTTGGCAAGCAACTGTGTTCCTAACAATGTATTTCCTACACAGATTCGCCTTAACAACTACGTGAATTGTAAAACACAAAATGTTATATATGTGGTGGTGTGTAGCTGCCCCAAAATTTATGTGGGGCAAACCACACAGGAATTAAGAAAAAGATTCCAACAGCATCTCTCCACTATCAACACTGCGAGAACGGACCGCAAAAAAGGAAAAACTCTTACATCAGTCGCTGCGCATTTCTTGGACTTTCACAACTGCAAGACCAGCGGAACTTACCTGGTAGGCTTGCAAACAATTGAAAGGAACATTCGCAACAGGGATATAGTCCCGGAGCTTCTACGACAGGAATCAAGATGGATATACAAATTAAACAGCCTGGCCCCTAGTGGGCTAAACGAAGAGCTTCTATTTACCGGCTTCTACAAATCACGCTGACTATTGGGATACCCCTTCCCCCTTCCCCCTTCCCCCTTCCCCCTTCCCCTTTCCCCTTCCCTTCCACCCCCCCCTTCTTTATTGGACTCTATGCATATCTATATATATCCCCTCTATTATCAAGCATGTTTTTGGTTGGGTCTGGGCTTTGGCACTTAGGTGACCACTATTGTCCTGGCCAATTTTGGTTTGAATTCTAACTCTTACCCTTAGTATTACAAAATATTATTTAAGTTCCCTTTTTTTTTTTTGGAATTTCTTTTGGAATGAATGGTGCGGCCACACATGGTTTTCTGTCATTATTTGTTTTAGTACTTGTGTCATGATCAGTTGACATTTGAGCATTATTGTCTAAAAGTATTTAAAATACATGTCTAACAATATGTCAAAAAACATCAATTTCTCTATATTTCTGTGTTGCAGATTTCTTGGAGTCTTTGTGCTATTGCTGTTTTTTTTCTTATTATTTTTTTGTTCCTTTTTGCCAATTTTTCTACAGACTAGGCTTGGTATTGAACCAGTGTCTCTGGAGCATGACACAGCCAAGTTCTATACTTATACCTCTACTCCATTGCACTCTTGGGGAATAGAATGAGTCTGGTCTGAGCCTTCCACCTACTCTAACATGCCACACATTGTGGCTCACTGCAGCTGACTCCAATCTAGGTAATTACCACACTATTTAGAGTATAAATACAGGACTGGTCCAACTGTCCTCACGCCACATCTTTTCCCCCTGATGAAGCCACAGCGTTAGTGGCGATACGCGTGGGGTAATGGCCCTCTATTGATCCTCCCACCCTTTGCACACTGTGACAGCCCCACTTCTAACTCACGGGCTGGATTTTTGGAGGTATTTATTCATAACTCCAGGGATTTACATTCCCTTTATTTTTGGATTTATTTCCTTAGATGCCTCCCCCCTGTGGGTTTTTCTATTGAATTTAACAGAACCAGGATAGACTGGTAGCTTATGTATTTTGAGAGCATAGAGGCTGACACTGGTTAATTTGCACTGATAGATGCACTTTAATGTTTCAGACACCCATTTATGGTATCTTTGCTTTGGGATAGGAGGTTTTACTATCATCATTTTTTGGCTATTGTTGGTACATATTGATATGTGATACTTTTTTGTGGTTTCTACTGAAGCATCATGCTTTTTTAAATGTTTTTAAATTTCTATGTTGTGTCTAGTTCTGTATTCACTCAATAAAAATTATGAATTTTTTTATCTATATGCTCCCTGTCAAAAAAAAATAAAAATTTTATATATATATATATGACGCGCCCCTGGGCCTTCGTCGCGCGGCATCGCACGCACGGGAGCTTACCCGGAGCCGGATCCGATGGGAGTAGTAGTCTCGTGGCGGTGACCCGGTCCGTGCCCAGGGAGTCAAACTGAGCGGCGCTGTATTAGCGGTAGATGTTGTATGACTACGCCACCCGTTGAATGCAGCGAAGGAGCTACCGCTGAGGCCGGTGGTATGATTGTGCAGCGTAGATGGTATAACCCCCAACGGGAGGGGTATGGCCTCAGGGCAGCAGATGTGGATGATGGAGGTAGTGATGGTGCAGCAAGGAGAGTCAGAAACGTATAATGCAGTTTCAGGGTTTTTACTCACAGGTGTTACTTCAGTCACTTCGGCCGGGAGTGACCACCCGAGCCGTGCTGCGTCCACCAAGTGCGGGACTCGGCTAACCCCCAGGCAATTCCGGAGCGTGGTCCTGAGCTCCCCTCTCTCTCTCTCTCTCTGGCCGTCCCCACCAGGGATCCACCTTTGTCCGGTTCCCTCGGGCCTCTCAATGGTAAAACCTTTTATGGCTTTCCTGACCCTACTCGTGGTGTACCTTCCTGGTGAATGTGGTGAGGGTCGTGGCAAAACTTGACCACGACCTCTGGTTCCTGACTAAGGATGTTTTGCCTCCGTCAGTTTGGGATCCGGTGCCCTCTTCTGCCAACCCTTCACCCTTTTGGTTCACTCTTGGGATCTCGGGGTTCCCTCTTGGTCTTATGTCTCCGGGCCTTTCTTCCTCCTTCTCTCTCTGCTTCAGGCCTGGCCCTGGAGCTGGGCCCAGCCGGAGCCACAGCTCCCTGTCAGCCCTCTTGGCTGAGCTCCTCTCTGAACTGACTGACTCACTGACTGACCCTATCTCTAGATGGTGCCCACCATATATACTCCCTCTATGTGTGAGCCCAGGTGACTAGCACCCAATGGGCTCCTACCTCTATGCCCAGAGCCCCTCCCCTATCTGCCCCTACACTACTGGGATGTTCCTCCCCCCCCCTCCCACTCCAGCCAGGGACAGATGCTGTCGTACCTGCACATCTAACTGGTGGGAGTACCGTAGTTCTGTCCCCTGGAAATGGGATGAGTGTAGTGCATGCAGCTAGCTGAGCTCAGTCCCACACTCCATCCTTACCCGGGAGTGGAATACCACACCTCTGGTTGAGGTGCAATACCCCTGTAGCAACCGAGTCCTCAGGGTGCTACATATAGAGAGATATATATATATATATATATATATATATATATATATATATATACAGTACAAACCAAAAGTTTGGACACACCTTCTCATTTAAAGATTTTTCTGTATTTTCTTGACAATAAAAATTGTACATTCACACTGAAGGCATTAAAACTATGAATTAACACATGTAGAATTATATACTTAACAAAAAAGTGTGAAACAACTGAAAATATGTCTTATATTCTAGGTTCTTCAAAGTAGCCACCTTTTGCTTTGATGGCTGCTTTGCACACTCTTGGCATTCTCTTGATGAGTTTCAAGAGGTAGTCACCAGAAATGGTCTTCCAACAATCTTGAAGGAGTTCCCAGAGATGCTTAGCACTTGTTGGCCCTTTTGCCTTCACTCTGCGGTCCAGCTCACCCCAAGCCATCTCGATGGAGTTCAGGTATGGTGACTGTGGAGGCCAGGTCATCTGGCGTAGCACCCCATTACTCTCGTTCTTGGTCAAATAGCCCTTACACAGCCTGGAGGTGAGTTTGGGGTCACTGTCCTGTTGAAAAATAAATGATGGTCCAGCTAAACACAAACCGGAAGGAATAGCATGCCGCTGCAAGATGCTGTGGTAGCCATGCTGGTTCAGTATGCCTTCAATTTTGAATAAATCCCCAACAGTGTCACCAGCAAAGCACCCCCACACCATCACACCTCCTCCTCCATGCTTCACGGTGGGAACCAGGCATGTAGAGTCCATCCGTTCACCTTTTCTGCGTCGCACAAAGACACGGTGGTTGGAACCAAAGATCTCAAATTTGGACTCATCAGACCAAAGCACAGATTTCCACTGGTCTAATGTCCATTCCTTGTGTTCTTTAGCCCAAACAAGTCTCATCTGATTGTTGCCTGTCCTTAGCAGTGGTTTCCTAGCAGCTATTTTACCATGAAGGCCTGCTGCACAAAGTCTCCTCTTAATAGTTGTTGTAGAGATGTGTCTGCTGCTAGAACTCTGTGTGGCATTGACCTGGTCTCTAATCTGAGCTGCTGTTAACCTGCGATTTCTGAGGCTGGTGACTTGGATAAACTTGTCCTCAGAAGCAGAGGTGACTCTTGGTCTTCCTTTTCTGGAGCTGTCCTCATGTGAGCCAGTTTCTTTGTAGCGCTTGATGGTTTTTGCAACTGCACTTGGGGACACTTTCAAAGTTTTCCCAATTTTTCGCACTGACTGACCTTCATTTCTTAAAGTAATGATGGCCACTCGTTTTTCTTTACTTAGCTGCTTTTTTCTTGCCATAATACAAATTCTAACAGTCTATTCAATAGGACTATCAGCTGTGTATCCATCAGACTTCTGCACAACACAACTGATGGTCCCAACCCCATTTATAAGGCAAGAAATCCCACTTACTAAACCTGACAGGGCACACCTGTGAAGTGAAAACCATTTCCGGTGACTACCTCTTGAAGCTCATCAAGAGAATGCCAAGAGTGTGCAAAGCAGTCATCAAAGCAAAAGGTGGCTACTTTGAGGAACCTAGAATATAAGACATATTTTCAGTTGTTTCACACTTTTTTGTTAACTATATAATTCCACATGTGTCAATTCATAATTTTGATGCTTTCAGTGTGAATGTACAATTTTCATAGTCATGAAAATACAGAAAAATCTTTAAATCAGAAGGTGTCCAAACTTTTGGTCTGTACTGTATATAAATTTATATATATATTTGTCTTATCCCGTCTGTCTGTCTGTCTGTCTGTCTGTCTTTCTGTCTGTCCAGGAAATCCCACATCGCTGATTGGTCTGGCCGCGGCCAATCAGCGACGCAGGATTTCAGAACAAGATGGCGGCCGTTAGCGGCTCACAATCACACGCTCACCCGCACACGCTCACCCTCACACGCTCACCCTCACGCTCAGACGCTCACGCACTGACGCTCTGAAGCTCAGACGCTCACGCACTGACGCTCTGAAGCTCAGACGCTCACGCTCTGACGCTCGGACGCTCACCCGCACACCCGCTCCCAAGCTCACCCGCACACCCTCACATTCTCACCCTCCCACGCTCACCCACTCCCACTCTCACCCTCACCCGCTCCCACGCTCACCCTCACACGCTCACCCTGTGCTAGCCGGTCATCTCCCTCACACGCTCACCCTGTGCTAGCCGGTCATCTCCCGGCTGCTCGCAGCAGAAGTACCCCGACCGGCGGCCTCGCTCCCCGTTCCTCCAAAATTCATTAGGGGCTCCAGGGGGATACATTGGGGGGTTAATTTAAAGTAGTGCACAACCCATTTAAACACTGCTTCGTTGATTAGTCGCGCCCGGTCGGACGCATACATATTCTAGATTAACCGATGCGTTAGAATCGGGCCACCATCTAGTGTGTGTGTGTGTGTGTGTATATATATATATATATATATATATATATATATACAGTACAGACCAAAAGTTTGGACACACCTTCTCATTTAAAGATTTTTCTGTATTTTCATGACTTTGAAAATTGTACATTCACACTGAAGGCATCAAAACTATGAATTAACACATGTGGAATTATATACTTAACAAAAAAGTGTGAAACAGCTGAAAATATGTCTTATATTCTAGGTTCTTCAAAGTAGCCACCTTTTGCTTTGATGACTGCTTTGCACACTCTTGGCATTCTCTTGATGAGCTTCAAGAGGTAGTCACCGGAAATGGTCTTCCAACAATCTTGAAGGAGTTCCCAGAGATGCTTAGCACTTGTTGGCCCTTTTGCCTTCACTCTGCGGTCCAGCTCACCCCAAACCATCTCGATTGGGTTCAGGTCTGGTGACTGTGGAGGCCAGGTCATTTGGTGTAGCACCCCATCACTCTCCTTCTTGGTTAAATAGCTCTTACACAGCCTGGAGGTGTGTTTGGGGTCATTGTACTGTTGAAAAATAAATGATGGTCCAACTAAACGGAAACCGGATGGAATAGCATGCCGCTGCAAGATGCTGTGGTAGCCATGCTGGTTCAGTATGCCTTCAATTTTGAATAAATCCCCAACAGTGTCACCAGCAAAGCACCCCCACACCATCACACCTCCTCCATGCTTCACGGTGGGAACCAGGCATGTAGAGTCCATTCGTTCACCTTTTCTGCGTCGCACAAAGACACGGTGGTTGGAAGCAAAGATCTCAAATTTGGACTCATCAGACCAAAGCACAGATTTCCACTGGTCTAATGTCCATTCCTTGTGTTCTTTAGCCCAAACAAGTCTCTTCTGCTTGTTGCCTGTCCTTAGCAGTGGTTTACTAGCAGCTATTTTACCATGAAGGCCTGCTGCACAAAGTCTCCTCTTAACAGTTGTTGTAGAGAGGTGTCTGCTGCTAGAACTCTGTGTGGCATTGACCTGGTCTCTAATCTGAGCTGCTGTTCACCTGCGATTTATGAGGCTGGTGACTCAGATAAACTTATCCTCAGAAGCAGAGGTGACTCTTGGTCTTCTTTTCCTGGGGCGGTCCTCATGTCAGCCAGTTTCTTTGTAGTGCTTGATGGTTTTTGCAACTGCACTTGGGGACACTTTCAAAGTTTGCCCAATTTTTCACATTGACTGACCTTTATTTCTTAAAGTAATGATGGCCACTCGTTTTTCTTTACTTAGCTGCTTTTTTCTTGCCATTATACAAATTCTAACAGTCTATTCAGTAGGACTATCAGCTGTGTATCCATCTGACTTCTGCACAACACAACTGATGGTCCCAACCCCATTTATAAGGCAAGAAATCCCACTTATTAAACCTGACAGGGCACACCTGTGAAGTGAAAACAATTTCCGGTGACTACGTCTTGAAGCTCATCAAGAGAATGCCAAGAGTGTACAAAGCAGTCATCAAAGCAAAAGGTGGCTACTTTGAAGAACCTAGAATATAAGACATATTTTCAGTTGTTTCACACTTTTTTGTTAAGTATATAATTCCACATGTGTTAATTTATAGTTTTGATGCCTTCAGTGTGAATATACAATTTTCATAGTCATGAAAATACAGAAAAAGCTTTAAATGAGAAGGTGTGTCCAAACTTTTGGTCTGTACTGTATATATATATATATAGTGTGTCTTATCCTGTCTGTCTGTCTGTCTGTCTGTCCGTCCAGGAAATCCCGCGTCGCTGATTGGCCTCGGCCGGAACAATCTGCGACGCGGGATTTCAGAAAAAGATGGTGGCCGTTAGCGGCTCATCTGCCGGACGGAGGTCAGCGGCGATGCAGCAGGGAGATGACCGGAGTACCCCGACGGGCGGCGCCGCTCACCTCCATGCGGCTAATGTCGGGAGATCAGCGGCTTGGACCGCTGATCTCTGGAGGGCAAGTGTGAATGGAGGACCGGGATGCTTCTGCTGCGAGTAGCCGCTCATCTACCGGCTTCTCGCAGTGGAAGTAGCCGCATAGGCAGCGCCGCTCCCCGGTCCTCACTAATACGACGCTGATTGGTCGCGGTCGACGCCTGCAAACAATCAGCGAGATTGCCGCCAAATTTAAACACCGTTTTGCTGATTGGTCGTGACTAATCAGCGATTTTATCGCCAAATTTAAACAAGCTCTCCGGTCCTCACTAACACAGTTCGCTGATTGGTCGCGGCCGCCACCCGCGACCAATCACCGATATTGCCGCCAAATTTAAACACCGTTTTGCTGCTTGGTCGCGGTTGCCGGCCGCGACCAATCAGCGATTTTGGCTGCAAATTTAAACAACGTTCTGCTGATTGCGCCCGGTCGGCCGCATACATATTCTAGAATACCCGATGCATTAGAATCGGGCCACCATCTAGTTATACATACCATTTTTTCTTGCTGTATGTCCTTTATCAGGCGGGCTTCGCCATTTTGATGGAGCTGGCTAAAGCTGGTGTGAATATGGCAAGTCACAAATAATTTGCATAACTTTGTGTTACACAAAAAACATTGTGATATTTTAAGGTGTTTATGCCAAAATTCTGTCAAAAACATTTTTATGAATCAGTGCCATAGCATATGAGTAACAAAAGAGGAAATATTTGAAAGGGGAGACTGGTAATAGGCAACATGCACTTATCACAGCCCGCTATTTCTCATTTATATATTTAGATACTCTCAAAAACTTACAAAACTTAATGAGAAAATGGATTTATTTATTAAATTCCATAATTTTCTCCCCAGCATCTGGGTGACATTTGGTAAAATCTCATCCACTTTGTTGGTACAGTTACATGGAAAAATAGAAGATACACACCTCTTCCGGCCCATGAGAACAGACCTTAATTTTGGACATAAAGTTGGAGCTATCTGTTACTTTGAAATAGAGAGCTGAATAGCAAGTTGGATACCCATCATTTATCTTTGAGCAAATCAAATGGCTGAGTCTCTACATTTGGGTCATTATGGTAGGCAACTGAGTGAAATAAAAGACTGCAATGAAATATAAAATATTTGTGAATCACTTACATATAGTGGATATAAGTCTACATACCCCTGGTAAAATGCCAGGTTTTTGCCATGTGTGAGGCAGTGACCGGGATCGTATACGAGGGACGTTATATATCCCCCAGAATGTGTACAGAGACCTACTAAATCCATTGGAGTGCATTGCAGTCACAAACTCACCTGCGGCTGCAATGCAGGAATGAAGGTGAGCATTGACCTGGTCAGGCTATCTGGCTAAGGCAGAAAAGGCATAGCAGGAAAGCTTGGCAGGACTGAGTATAATTGAACCCATGCCAGGGAAGGCTCTGCACCCGTCAGGCTCTGAGCGGCCCAGTGCGGCCGTTGCCCACTGCAACCGTTGTATATGGACTTCTGTTAACCCGGCTGTGAACCGGAGGACTTTCTGTTTCCACCTATAATGTCACCTATAACCTGTAGTGATCCATTGAAAAACAAACTGAAATAATTTTGAGGGGGGAAATAAAAATAAAAAAACTAAAAGTAAATGGTTGCATAAGTGTTAATGTGACACCCCAGGGGTCTGGTTGCCACAGTGATAGAGATATTATGTCTGAGAGCAGGTGGGAGGTCCTTTGGTCAGGGATCCTGTGCATGCCACACCTCCTGCCCAGTCTTGGGAGGGGAAGAACTTCCCCTGTATAAACCCGGGGCTGAGGCAGGGTGAGTCAGACAAGGAGAGTGGAGAAGAGAAGCAGCATAGGAAACAGCAGAGTTACAAGGAGTCAGGGGCTGGCAGCTACAGAGCTCGCCCTGACTAAGAAGATTCTTTACCGGACCCGGAGTCCGAGGCTGTGGGGACTAACTCCTACCCAGCAGCAGAATCCGTCGGGCAGGGGATTTCAGGTCCTCTGGCCCAGAAGCCCGAAGGCACGGTCACACGCGTGGGACCAGCACCGCCATCGTGGAGCGGAAGCCATTAGAAGGCCCCGAGTCACCGGCCATACGGGTGAGCACCACACGGTACACTCAGGGACGTGGGCTACTTACATCAGCTTCTAGCAAGGTAGCCAGAAGAGTACAGTCAGTTTGGGAGGCCTACAACTACGCCTGGCCAGGGGAGATCCCATCTGCTCAAAGACTGACCAGGCCCCGTTTGCTAGCAAGTACTCCGGGAGGGTCTGTCGTTGTTACCAGTAAAGACCCTGAACTACACCGTACCGTCTCTGAGTGGTTCCTGCTACCCCCATCATCCACGTCGGCTGCCCTGAGGCCATACCCCTCCCGTTGGGGGTTATACTATCACGCTGCACAATCCTACCACCGGCCTCAGCGGTCTGCCCTGCAGCAGCAGCTTCCTGGCTGCACTCAACGGGTGGCGTAGTCATCAACTATTTACTACTAATAGACTGCCGTCTAGTTTGACTCCCTGGGCACAGACCGGGTCACCGCCACGAGATTACAACCCTCCACGGATCCGGCTCCGGGTAAGCTCCCGCGTGCGCACCGCAGCGCGACACAGGCCCAGGGGCGCGTCAACTTTGGCGTAGTCGGCAGGATTTCGTGCCCGCAACCACCGGGTACTGCGTGCCTGAAAAGCAAAGACTGTTCAAACTTACCAGTGGTGAAGGTTTCCCGCCATCCGGCGCCATCTTCTACCTTCTTCCCGCCATCCGCGAAGTTTTCCCGCCATCCGGCGCCATCTTCGACCTTCTTCCCGCCATCCGTGGAGTTTTCCCGCCATTGGACGCCATCTTGAGGACGCCGCGCGGGAAGAAGAGGGGCGTGGACTCCGAAAGCGCGCGAGAACTGAAGCCCCGCCTCACGTCCGGACGTTGCGTAAGGTCCTGGAAGGAGCCCAGCAGACGCCGACGTCACAGGAGCGCGACGGAAGGTCCTCAACCCTGACGATCCACTGCGGAGCCGCGGCCTACGGAAGAGGATCATCGCAAGGTAGGCCACGGTCCACTAGGGGGGAGGAAGATGTCGGATACGGAGGAGAGCTTCACTGCCTCAACCCCCGCCAGCGCTACCGCTGCTGCAGTTATGCCCTTCACCATGCCCTATATCCCGGGAGCGGCTTGGCTACCCCAGTACTCAGGGGAGTCACATACCCTGCATGACTTTAGAGAAAAGCTGGATAGCCTCTTCCAGGTGTACCCCCTCACAGAAGAGCAAAAAGTGAGCATCCTGGTGGCCCAACTAACCGGGGCAGCCAAAAGGGAAGTAAAATCCTGGCCACCTGGGAGGAAGACTGTCGCAGGGATACTAACCCGGCTGAAGGACACCTTTGATACCCGCACCTCAGCCGAGATTAAGCTTAGATTCTACGGGTGCAAGCAGCGAGCGCATGAGAGTATAAGGGACTATGCACTAAACCTACAAGAGGCCCTGAGGGCCATAAAGCAGACCGACCCTGATGGGGTGGGAAACGAGGACAGGCTGTTGACTGAACAATTTATAGAGGGTTTATATTGCAATGCCCACCGAACCCAGTTGCGGGCAATGGCCTTACAGGATCCCCATCTGGACTTTGCACAGTTCAAGGACAGAGCCATCCGGGTGCTCCGAGAACCGGCACCAGGTGGCGTTGTGACCCACAGACGCCCCACTACCACTTACTACCAGGAGGCGGCGCCCTTGTCAGCAGGGCCTGTGGGAGCTGATGCGCAGGCTTTGGACAATGACCCGGCTCCAGACCTACACCATCAGGTCCAAGAGCTAGCTAAGAGCGTTGCTGCGCTAACCCGAACTGTGCAGTCTTTACAGGTTTCCACCCCAGGGAAGATCCAGCTGGCATCCGGACCGGAGGACATCCCGTGGCGTCGACCAAGGAGGACCCCACCGGCCAGAGGAAGACCCAGTGACCGATACAGTGAGGACGGACGACCCATCTGCCGCCGCTGCAATCAACCCGGACATATGGCAAGGTACTGTTCTTTAAACGGGCACAACCTGGGGTAGAGGGCCAACCCCCAGGAAAAAGATCACCAGGCCCATCGAACTGGCGCGACAGATATGTGGGAGGACGTCCAGTCTTGCCTGTGGTACTGGATGGCATTCCCATGAGTGCCCTACTGGACACCGGGTCACAGGTCACCACCATCCCGTACGTGCTCTTCAAGCAGTACTGGAATGACTCGGATATTACCCGCTACCCCGACGACGACTTGAGTATCATCGCCAGCAATGGTCAGCCCGTGCCACAGATCGGATTTAAAGAGGTGACCATCAAAATTGGTAGAGTCGAACTGGCCGCACAGGGACTGATCATTGTAGATATCGATAAACATGAGAGTCACCCAAAAATAACTCTAGGAACTAATGTAATTGAAAATTGTCTTGCAGAGGTGATTTTCCTTTTACAGCAGGTTGCCAAGAATGCCAGCTCCGGCGAGCAGCGGGTGCTCCAGAAAGAGATCCGGGCACTGATGCAACGGCAACAAGTGGAACTCTCCGGCGGTGAGATTGGTAGCGTAAGAATGTGTGACCCTTTTCCTATTGCCATGCCCCCAAAAAGTGAAATGATGATTTGGTGCCGGGCAGCTATTGGTCTGAGAGGTAGAGATTACCAGGCAATGGTAGAACCAGTTTACTCAGACAGTAGGCCCACCATTTTGACAGCACGGGGGGTGGTCAATGTACGCCATGGGAGGGTGCCCATTCGCATAATAAATATCGGGGAGAGGGAAGTGTACCTGCCCCGGTATGCCACGCTAGCCAAATTATATACCACTAATCAAAGTTCTATACAATCTGTGGAACCCTTGCCTCCATCTCACCCGGAGGAAGGTAACGGCTCTAAGAAAGACATGGAGGACTGGTGTCAGCAACTACATTTGGGTACTGACTCCACTCCCTCACATCAGAAACAAGGAGTCTATCGGGTGGTTCAAGAGTATGAGAGAGTGTTTAGTAAACACCCGTTAGACTTCGGGCGAGTCAAGGGGGTAGAACATCGCATCCCCACGGGAGATCATCCTCCCATAAAAGAGAGGTATCGACCCGTACCCCCTGCACATTACCAACACGCCAAGGGGATGCTTAGAGATATGAAGGAGGCTGGGGTAATCCGGGATAGTTGTAGCCCCTGGGCAGCCCCATTAGTTTTAGTCAAAAAGAAAGACAACACCATGAGGATGTGTGTAGATTACCGGAAAATCAACCGTATCACACACAAGGATGCGTACCCCTTACCAAGGATAGAGGAGTCATTGGCTGCTTTAAGATCTGCTAACTTCTTCTCTACCTTGGATCTCACTAGCGGGTACTGGCAGGTTCCTGTAGCAGAGGCGGACCGGGAGAAGACCGCATTCACCACCCCGATGGGACTTAGCGAGTTCACCTGCATGCCGTTCGGACTCTGCAACGCACCAGGAACCTTCCAACGCCTAATGGAGTGTTGTCTGGGCCACAGAAACTTCGAGACGGTCCTGTTGTACCTGGACGATGTTATCGTATATTCCAAGACGTATGAGGACCACCTGAAACACCTGGCGGAAGTGTTCGAGGCTCTGGCGAGTTACGGCCTAAAGGTGAAACCCTCCAAGTGTCACCTCCTGAAACCAAAGGTGCAGTACCTGGGACACGTGGTGAGCGCTGACGGAGTGGCTCCCGACCCCGATAAGATCACCGCAATTAAGGGATGGCCAAGCCCCTCCAGCGTAAAAGAAGTGCGGCAGTTCCTCGGGTTGGTAGGCTACTACCGAAGGTTTATTCCCGGTTTCACCAAAAAGGCAGCGCCTATGCAGGACCTCCTGATAGGCCAGTCCCGGAAGGCCAAGAACCAGAAGCCGCCCTTCAAATGGGAAGAGCTGGAAGAAGAGTCCTTCCGCCAGCTGAAGATGGCCCTCACGGGGGACGAAATCCTGGCGTACCCGGATTATAGCCAGCCCTTTATCCTCTACACCGACGCCAGTAACATCGGGCTAGGAGCCGTACTGTCCCAGATCCAGCAGGGGAAGGAACGAGTAATCGCCTACGCCAGCCGAAAACTGCGACCCACCGAAAGGAACCCCGAGAATTACAGCTCATTTAAGTTAGAGTTCCTGGCCGTAGTATGGGCAATCACTGAGCGCTTTAAGCATTACCTCGCTTCTTCCCGGTTCACCGTGTACACGGATAACAACCCGCTGACACACCTGGACACGGCAAGACTCGGTGCCCTGGAGCAGAGGTGGATGGCCCGTCTGTCCAACTACGAGTTCACAATTAAATACCGGGCAGGACGCTCCAATACCAACGCGGACGCCCTGTCCAGGATGCCCAACCTGCCGGACGGAGGAGAAGATCCGGAGGGACTGGAAGAAGTTGAACTCCCTGCGTTCCACCGTCATGGGACTATTCAGTATTCCCACCGGGTAAGGAGTAAGCAGGCTGCTACGTTGAACCCCTTACCCCACTACAACTGGGCGGAAATGCAAGACAGCGACCCTGCCATCCGACTGGTGAAGGAGATGCTGACTCGGCCGGAGGCTCGCCTTGAACCAGACGCTCCGGAGGAAGCCAAACAACTATGGGCAGAGAAGAGTCGACTGTTCCTTTACAAAGGGAAGTTGTGCCGCAGAATGGTTAACTCCCGGACGCATGAATTACTCTGGCAAGTAGTGGTGCCACGAAGAGACGCAGCCATGGTGATGGAGGCATACCACGACGGAGCTGGACACTTTGGGTGGAAAAAGCTGGAGTTCCTGCTGCGCGAGCAGTTCCACTGGGTAGGCATGAGGGGAACCATTGAGAAGTGGTGCAGAGATTGTGGCCCGTGCAACCTGAGAAGGAAGGACCGAGCCAGCCAGAAGACTCCCCTGCAGTCCATCGTCACCCGGCAACCGTTGGAACTGGTAGCCTTGGATCATGTAAAACTGACCCCAAGCAGAAGTGGCTACGTCTACGCGTTAACCATCGTGGATCATTACTCCCGGTTCTTGGTTGTCGTCCCCGTCAAGGACTTAACGGCTCAAACAGCAGCTAGAGCCTTCCAGCAGCACTTCTGCCGTCCACACGGGTACCCAGACCAAGTGCTGACGGACCAGGGACCTGCCTTTGAAGCGGAGGTCTTTCAGGAATTCTGCAATCTGTATGGCTGCCGGAAGATAAGGACGACACCCTACCATCCGCAGACTAATGGACTTTGTGAAAAAATGAACCAGGTGGTAATGGATCTTCTAAAAACGTTGCCCCTGGAAGAACGCAGTCTGCGGCCTGAAAAGTTGCCCGATCTGGTGGATCTATACAACCACATCCCGGTAGGTTCCACCAACTGTACCCCGGCTTACCTAATGAGGGCAAGACCTGGTAAGTTACCTGTTGACCTGGAAATGGGAGTCCTGACCCCCGAGGACACTTCACCAGAAACAGACTGGGACACAGAGAGGCAGCAGCAGTACCGGAGAGTACAGGAGATCGTGGAGCGAAGTCTCTGTCAGGCTAGGGAAAGACAAGAGAAAACTTACAACCAGTATGCTCCCGCTGTTCCCCTGGTACCCGGAGAGCAGGTCTTGAAGAGGAAGAGACGGCTCCACAAGTTGGACGACCAGTGGGAGAAGGACCCGTACACCGTACTGCCCTCAAGCCACGAGAACCCGAAGGTCTGTACCATCAGTAAAGACGGAGGGGAAACCACAGCCATTGTATCCCGGGACCACCTGAAGAAGTGTCCCGAACAACTGAGGAACCCTGAAGAGGAACAAGAAGACCATCGACCCGTGGAAGAAAGGGAAGATATGGTTAGTACCGTGCTCGGGGACTTTCCTCAGTCTTGGACTCAAGTCAATGGTGCAGTTGTGGTACCCGTACTCACCTTCCTCCAACCATCATCCCAAGAACCTACGGAGCAACGGGTAGAGCTGGAAGAACAGCCGGTCCAGGAGGCAGAAGACTCCACACAAGCAGAACAGGAGAATCAACCCTCTGCTTATAGTGAGCCTGCCGTACCCCTAGTGAGACAAAGAGCCGGTAGACAGCTGCCCAGTTTACCCTTGACAGCTCCTACACCCTGTAGTTCAGGGCCAGACAGTCAGCTCCGTAGGTCCACTCGGGCCACTAGAGGCCAGTTACCCGCACGCTGGAGAATTTAAAGTGTATAAATTGTTTTATTTATGTTTTTCTGTGTCTTGTTGCTTGTGTATAATTTTGTGTTTCTAGTTATTTTTAGGAAACCTTGGTGGATTTACCGGGAATCCTTGTATATAGTTGGAGCGTAACCCAGGATGGACTAGAGACTGTTAAGGACTCGGGGTAGGACAGACCCCTACCTGGTTACGTCTCCCTGTGTTGGTGAAATGGACACCTTTGCTTTTCTTCAAAGACTGCATCCGGTTGCGGACACGCCGTAACCATCTTATGTGTTTTTCTTATAGTATTGTTATTGTTATACTTTGTTATGTTTTTCTAAATGTGTTTAGTCCCGGAGTACTAAATTTCACTAGGGGGGAATGTGACACCCCAGGGGTCTGGTTGCCACAGTGATAGAGATATTATGTCTGAGAGCAGGTGGGAGGTCCTTTGGTCAGGGATCCTGTGCATGCCACACCTCCTGCCCAGTCTTGGGAGGGGAAGAACTTCCCCTGTATAAACCCGGGGCTGAGGCAGGGTGAGTCAGACAAGGAGAGTGGAGAAGAGAAGCAGCATAGGAAACAGCAGAGTTACAAGGAGTCAGGGGCTGGCAGCTACAGAGCTCGCCCTGACTAAGAAGATTCTTTACCGGACCCGGAGTCCGAGGCTGTGGGGACTAACTCCTACCCAGCAGCAGAATCCGTCGGGCAGGGGATTTCAGGTCCTCTGGCCCAGAAGCCCGAAGGCACGGTCACACGCGTGGGACCAGCACCGCCATCGTGGAGCGGAAGCCATTAGAAGGCCCCGAGTCACCGGCCATACGGGTGAGCACCACACGGTACACTCAGGGACGTGGGCTACTTACATCAGCTTCTAGCAAGGTAGCCAGAAGAGTACAGTCAGTTTGGGAGGCCTACAACTACGCCTGGCCAGGGGAGATCCCATCTGCTCAAAGACTGACCAGGCCCCGTTTGCTAGCAAGTACTCCGGGAGGGTCTGTCGTTGTTACCAGTAAAGACCCTGAACTACACCGTACCGTCTCTGAGTGGTTCCTGCTACCCCCATCATCCACGTCGGCTGCCCTGAGGCCATACCCCTCCCGTTGGGGGTTATACTATCACGCTGCACAATCCTACCACCGGCCTCAGCGGTCTGCCCTGCAGCAGCAGCTTCCTGGCTGCACTCAACGGGTGGCGTAGTCATCAACTATTTACTACTAATAGACTGCCGTCTAGTTTGACTCCCTGGGCACGGACCGGGTCACCGCCACGAGATTACAACCCTCCACGGATCCGGCTCCGGGTAAGCTCCCGCGTGCGCACCGCAGCGCGACACAGGCCCAGGGGCGCGTCATTAACACCCTCTTATAATTGAGGATGTGGTTGTGTTCAGAATGTACCAATCATATGAAAAATCATGTTAAATAGTAGTCAGTACACAGCTGTCATCATTTACAGTGATTCTTATTAACCCCATATAACAATAAGCTGTTCAATAACAATATTCATGATGTTTTATTAGTTCCATTTTACAACAAAAGTCATGATTCATAAACAGCTACAACACAGCAAAAAGATCTCATTGTTGAAAGTTATCAGTGAGGAAAAAGGTACAAACAAATTACAAGGCATTAGATATACCATGGAACACTGTGAAAATGGCCATCAAGAAGTGGCTTAAAGGGAATCTTTCACCACATTTGACCTATCTAAACTATTAAAATGGGCATACAGGTTATAGACTGCTGAAAAAAGTGATACATGTATGCCTCATATCAGATGCCTTGTTGTTAATAAATCATCTTTTATCACTTTATGAAAATGACCTCTTCCAGGCTCTGGGCAGGACACTGCCTGGAAGATAACTCTGCCTCCAGAGCTTATTTTATATAAAAGGGGGAGTTACCAGTGTGAGACAAGAAACTAACGCAGGAAGGAAGAAATGAAGTCGTCTTTTTGCAAACCCAATTTTTGCAGCTTTTGAGCTCTGCTGTATTGTAACAATATAACAGTCCTATCTATCTGTGAGATGGAAGTTGAGAGGAACCTGCAGATGTGTCAGCTATAATTACACACAGCTCTGCAGAGAAATCAGGAGAGCAGAGAGCAGCCATTACACATCACACTGCTAACTCCTCCTTCATGTATAATAATCTCTGGAGTCAGAGTTATCTTCCAGGCAGCGTCCTCCCCACAGCCTGGAAGAGGTCATTTATATCAAGTGATGAAAGACGATTTCTCAACAAGGCATCTGATATGAGGTATACAAGGATCACTCTCCTCAGCAGTCTATAACCTGTATGCCCATATTAATAGTTTAGATAGGTCAAATGTGATGACAGATTCTCTTTAAGGAGTACCTGTCATGTAAAAAAAAATTATTATTCTGCAGATAGGGGGTTAATCTGCAGGTTAATAGTGTTCTGAGTTCGTGCAGCCGCTGCACTGAAAGCCCAGCTGCCAGGAGGAAATTAATTTTATTCCCCTCAGAAGCATCCGGCTTTCAGTCAAAGAGGCGCAGCCATTGCTGCTTCAGTCAACGCTCAGTACATAGTGAGTGGCGGCTGTAAGGACGCCCGGCACTAACTGACAGCCAGTTTAGTGGTGCATCAGTAGAAAGCCAGCTGTCAGTCAGTGCTGGGGAATTATTACAGCCACCGCTCACTATGTACTGAGCGGTGACTGAAGCCGTGCCGGCCACACCTCTGTGGCTGAAAACCAGAAACTGCTGGGAGGAATAAAGTTAATTTTCTGGTAGCCGGAAATCCAGTGTGGCAGCCACACAGCTTTAGAATGCTATTAGCCTGCAGATTAACCACATATCTGCAGATTATTAGCATTTCTTTTACATCACAGGTCCCCATTAAATTTGGTACAACAGTGGCATTACCTAAAACAGGACATACCTGAAAAAATGGTCAAGAAAATTGTTCCAGGAGGCTGCTAAGAGGCTTATAGCAACATTAAAGGAGCTGCAGAAATTTCTGGCAATCATTGATTGTGTACTACAAGTGACAACACTTATATTGTTCATATGTCTGGCCTGTGGGGTAGGAAAGCAGAATAAACACCAAGCCCAGCTATGTTTTGGCAAAACCTACATCAAGAATGCCAAAAGAATGTGGGAAAATATGTTATGGTCTGATGAGACCAAGGCTTTTTGGCCATAATTCCATAAGGCATGTTTGGTGCAAAGCGTACACTGTGCATCACTAAAAGAACACCATAACCACAGTGGTGGAGGCAGCATTATGCTTTGGGGTTGTTTTTCAACAGCTGGAAAAAAAAAACACAACATTTTACCTGGGGTGTAGGAACATTTTACATCCACTGTACTTGCAAATCAACAAAAGAATGGTTTCACCAGAAGAAAATTAAAGCTTTGGAGTAGCCCAGCCAGAGCCCAGACCTGATTAAAAATAAAAATCTGTGGGTGACCTGAAGAGGGCGCTGTACATTGTGATTGTAATGAAGGAGAATGTTACCCAAGGATGCAACACCCTTTATCACAGTGTGCAGAATTATTAGGCAGCTTGTTGTCCTCAGGCAAAATGGGCCAACAATTAGATTTAACTGATCCTAAAAGGTCAAAAATTGTTACAAGTCTTACAAAGGGAAGCAGAACTCTTGAAATTGCTAAAATATTGGGGTGTAAACACAGAACCATCAAAAGTTTAGTTGCAAATAATCAACAGAGTCACAAAAATGTGTTGAAAAATAAAGACGCACATTTACTGCCAAATATTTGAGAAGAATGAATCATGAAGCGACCAGGGACCCATTATTCTCCATTATTATACATTTTGGGGTGGAAAATAGAAAAATATTTTTTATTAGATGGGGGTCCATCTTATAGTTTGAATAGGTACGGTATCTAACCTGGAGGGCAGTGGAGCGAGGTTCACAGGAGGCAGGGTCCCTCAGGAAGTCGGCGGCTGCAGCTGAAGAGGTCAGATGCTGTAGAGCCTGTACCGGGGCCTGTGCATGGCTGAGGCCCCTACCCTAGCCGGTTCCTGTGCGGGGGGCCTCTGGCTGGGACTGGGGCCGAGGCCTCTGGCGGAGGCTGGTGCCGGGGCTTCTGGCTGGGGCTGGGGCCGAGGCCTCTGGCTGGGGACGAGGCCTCTGCCTGGGGCTGAGGCCGTGGCCTCTGGCTGTGGCTGGTGCCGGGGCTTCTGGCTGGGGCTGGTGCTGGGGCTTCTGGCTGGGGCTCGGGCCGAGGCTTCTGGCTGGGGCCGAGGCCTCTGGCTGCGGCTGGGGCCGAGGCTGAGGCCGGGGCCTCTGGCTGGGGTTGAGGCCGGGGACTCTTGCTGGGGCTGGTGCTGGGGATTCTGACTGGGGCCATGGCCTCTGGCTGGGGTTGAGGCCGGGGACTCTGGCTGGGGTTGGTGCCGGGGCTGAGGCTGGGGTCTCGGGCTGGGGCTGGGACCTCTGACTGAGGTCTGTACCGGGCTGCGGTTGGTGCTGGGCTGTGAGCGGCGAAGCAGTGCGGCCTGCGCAGGTTTCCGGTGTGCGGCAATCTTACTAGAGCTGTGATCTACAGGAAAATGGCCACCGGAGATATCGGTCCGCGCATGCGCCGGCTCGGGGGGCATTTTTCTGTAGTTCACAGCTCTAGGAAGATGACTGCGCACACCGGAAACCTGCACAGGCCGCACGCCGCTCACAGCCCGACACCGGCCCCAGCCCCAGTACAGGCCAGGCACAGGTGCCGACCCCAGCCGCACACCTCTGCTGACGCCGCCGCCGCTACCCCCACCGCGTTCCTGGAGGACTACACCGCAGGTAAAATTTGGACTATAAGACGCACCCCTCATTTTCTTCCCAAATATTGGGGGAAAAAAAGTGTGTCTTATGGTACGAAAAAAAGGTAATAATAAAATTAATCATCAAAAATACAAATTGTATAATAATTGTGCTGACATATTCCAGAACTACAATCTTCCTGGAGGCCCAGAAATACAAGGTGTTCAATGCTCAGAGACATGGCCAAGGTAAGGAAGGATGAAACCCGAGCACCACTGAACAAGACACAGAAGTACAAGGTGTTCAGTGCTCAGAGATATGGCTGAGGTAAGGGAGGCTGGAACCTGACAACCACTAAAGAAAACAGAGAAGTTGAAATGTCAAGACTGGGCCAAGAATTATCTGAAGACAGAGAAAGGTTTATGGACTGATGAGATGAGAGTGACTCTTAACAAACCAGATTGATGGGCCCATGGCTGGATCAGTGTTGGGCACAGACCTCGACTTTCACTCAGATGCCAGAAAGGGGGTAGGGTCCTGCTATGGGCTGCTAATATTAAATATGAGTTAGTTGGACCTTTTTGGGTTCAAGATGGACTCAAAATCAACTCCCAAACCTCGCAGTACCTGCCTGCCTGCCTGTCTGTATACCAGCCGTGCCTGCCAGTACTCACCCGCCTATCTGCATTCCCGTTGGACCTACCGCACCTGCCGATGCTTATCTACACACCAGCCAAACCTGCCCGTTTCTGCATAACCCGGTGTGGGTCAATATCTGTGTGACCGAGGTCTGCCCTGGAGTAGCACCTGGGCCACCTCCCTAGTCCATCCTCGGACCGCGGAGTCGATTAAGCCGCCATGCGTCCGGGGTTGGATCTGGCGAGGTCCCTAGTCACACCCATCCAGGCACTCCTCGGTTTGTGTCCCAGTGGGACCACAAACCACGGTCACGCCAGAAGATCCAGGTGTGAGCGTAACAAAGGGCGACTATGTTGGCAACTGAGATATATTTTTTTGAAATGTCAGAAATGTGTTTTTGTATATTTTAAGTAGTTTGGTTATTATTCTCACATTACCAGATGAAAATAAACAATTGAAATTGGAAATTTTAAGTTTTTCATTTATTTGCATAATAATTCTGCTCTAATTGTTGTCCAATACACATAGATCTTCTAAGAAAGATGAAACCTCACTTTTACTTTCTTAAATATTTGGGTTTCAGGGTTATTAAACTTTTGGATTGATAGACAGCAATGTAATAATTATAAAATGAATCATCAAAACTACAACTTGCATAATAATTGTGCAGACAGTGTATATCTCTCCCTATCTCTCTCAGGGTGCCTAGGAGTCCCATTTCCCTCGTCCCCTTTCCAGACACCTCTGTTTTCCTTTCAGAATGTCATTTCACATTTTTCACATATACAAAGATACCTGCCCTGTGTAACTGCTTACACTCAGGCAGCTTTAGTTCAGGGTCCTATATGGAGGCACGCAGCCGCTGCTTTTCCTTCCTGCTGCTGCTGACAATGTGATAGTGTGCAATAAGCTCACTGATTGGTGGAGCAGTCCTGCTTGCTGACTGTTGCTCTGCCTATCAGCGCCGTGCACACTTACCCGAGATTAGGAAGGGGATGAGGAGCCCACTAACTGCTGTGACTGTTTGGTCCCCCCTCTTTACCTATCCTATAAAGCCTGAGTTGGACAGAAAGTTGAGAAGGGTGTTTAACATAACAATATGTTATTTCTATTAGCTGTGACTGACGCCGTCCTGCCACCTGCCGCCCTGGGCACGGGACCTTCAGTGCCTTGTAGCAAATACAACCCTACACCAGAATGGTGCTGAAACGAAATGCAATGTGTCCTGCATACATCAAAGCCTCATACAGCTATGTCACTTAAAAAATAATAAAGATATGGCTGCTAAAAAGCAGAAAGGGAAAAACATGGCCAGTAATTAAAGCCCTTCCAGCAGGGTTGTAACTATAGTTGATGGAAGAGTCACAGTCACATCTGGGCTCTTGAGTCTAAAGGGGCCCAAAAGATAACTTTGTCCCACATGAAAAGATCAATACTATTAATGAGCTGTGATAGATGGGGTCTTTGTTGGAGATTTTAGACACACAAGCCTTAAGCTACGCCCCAGCTTTCCAGGTCTGGTCATTAAGTGGTTAATAGTTGTGAGCAAACCTTTGAAAGTAACATTTTCCCTTTAAATAAACTAAGTCTAGTGATCAATAATGTGAGAGTTTTACTTTGCAAAGGAAAATGTGGAGCAAATTGTACCAAAAGTATCACTGCATAAAATATTGTCTGCGCCATCTGATACCGATTTAGGGAGTGTTCACCATATCTGATGCATTTATTTAGAGTTGTCATTTACAGTATGTCACTTCAAAACTTTTCATAAACCCGTTTCTCCTGTCTTTTCTACAGCACACATTTCTAGAACATTATTACTCCACTTTCCTGGCACTTTTTGTTGATAAAAGTCCCCAATGTATTTCTTAATTATCGGAATGAAAAATAAAATTCATTATAATATTTGTTAAAGAAAAGATTATAATACATATAAGATTATGCCATATATATGGATGGCACATAAGGCTAAGTTCTATTGGTCAGTTAGTGATCACATGACCAGTGCAGCCCGTGCGGCCAAGGAAGTTCTATGTGAGCGACAGTTGGCAGTTGGCGAGTGACTGGAGATGGTGGAGAACTCTGCTAGCCCCAAACAAAGCGCTAAAATGGATTGTGAGGATGAAGAGGAGATTGTAGTGAAGAGGAGAAGAGGACAGAAAAGATGTCTAATTTCTGACTCATCGGCTGATGAGCAGAATATGATGGAGGACGAAGAAGAAATAATTGTGAGGAGGAGAAGAGGGAAGAAGCTAAGATCAATTTCTGACTCATCGGCTGATGAGCAGAATATGATGGAGTACAAAGATGAAGTTGTGAGGAGAAGAAGAGGGAAGAAGCTAAGATCAATTTCTGACTCATCGGCTGATGAGCAGAATGTGATAGAGGAAAAAGAGGTTACCTTCAAGAGGAAAGGACCAAAGAGACGACGTGCCATCCACACCTCATCTGATGAAGAAAAGATGCCAAAGAACAAGTGCAAGAAGAGGAAAAAGAGACAGACAACATCCAGCTCCTCTATGAAGATGTCTTCCAACCAAAACATCATTCAAGCAGCTGAAGATGTGCCAATGGTGAAAAAATGTGCCAAGAAGAGAAAACTCATCCTGGTTTCTTCAAAAGATGCAAAGAAGCCGCTGATCAAGAAAGAAGATGACATCCAGACGCAAGAAGACCGTCTGGATGTCCCAAAAGACTCAGGTAGATATATAAATACACACACTAACATAGGAGTCATAGTCACATCCCCTACACAAGCATTTTATATGAAGTCTCTTCTATTGTACTGAGATTTGGGACAACACAAGTGACATTATTACAAATATACATTTATTGCATGGCAGGGGGGATGGGAGCATGGCATGTGCCCTGGGTGCTGAGTTCCCTGTTGGTGGTCACAAGCTCTATAGCGACAGTTAGTTAGTTGTTAGTGAATGGAATCTATGATATCTAAGCTACTGTAATGCCCTTCACATAGGGAAAGTGACATAGCTAATCAGAAGAACTATGCTACATTTCCAATTGCTAATATCATTATTGCAAAAAAAGAACCACTCACCGGTCCTATTAAAATCCAACGTTTTTATACAAGACATCATATAAAAATTGGCTGCAGGAGAGAGTGAAGCACATGGGATGGACAACGGCTGTTTCCAGAACTCGTTGAAGCACAGAAAGGCTCGAAATGTCTGTCGTCCATCCCATGTGCTTCACTCTCCCCTGCAGCCAGTTTAATACAAAGTATTGAATAAAAATGTAGGATTTTAATAGGACTGGGGAGTGCCACTATGTTTTTCTTTTTTTGAAATGTTCATGGACTTTATCAGGTGTGCACCCGGTATCTCTAGGTGTGATTGCTCTGTCTAATTACAATTGTGTAAGGAAACACACAGGTTTTGGTGCTGGCTTTAACTTTCTGTGTTCATGTTAATATTATTATTATTACACCTACTACATATTGGGATAGGATCTTGGAGATGGGAATACCCCTTTAAGTTATTACTGGATACAAACTAGTAATTAACGGTAACCTGGTCAGGTCATTTTACTGTAAAAACAAAGCCTTGGCAACAACAGCAAAATTAAAATTTTTTAACCATTTTATCTTAAATAAAAAAAATGTTCTGCTTTTTAGTCCATTATATGGCAAACTGAATGGTGCAATTTAAAGCTATAACTTGTCTCGTAAAAAAATAAGGCCTAATATGGCTATCAATGAAAAAATAAAAACATTATGGCTCTTGAACTATAGGGAAACAAACTTGGCTGCAGTGATAAAGTGTCCATCCCACACTGCTGTCCTCAATGGTGAGAGACCTGTCAATCACCTGGAGCGGTACTGGGAGAAGCCGACCGGGTGGCAGCACTGGACTGGTCACGTCACATCCTATGATCCCAGCAGCGTCTTCAAACTGTATGTTCTCTGAAATACTGGAGTGACTCGCCCCCTGGGCCGAGGGGGAACCCGGAACCGGGCTTCTGGGGGTTGTAGAATCCGTGGCGGTGACCCGGTCCGTCCCCAGGGTGGTCAAATCAGTGGCAGTCTTTTTAGTGTGATAAGGTCCGACTACGCCACCCGTGGATTGAGATCAATGGGGACCGCCACTGCAAGGCAGACCGCTGAGGCCGGTGTTATGTGTGCAGCTAAGAATGGGATGACTCCCCACGGGAGGAGTACAGCCTCAGGGCAGTTAGCGTGGATGATGGGAGTGATGGTGGAGATAGTCCCAATACCAATAGTGCCGGAGGAGCAAGAAGTCACAGACAATGCGTTGCAATCCAATGTCCTTTACTCACAGTTTGTATTCTCCAGGTCACTCTCGCGAAGCAGTGACCACCCAAGCCGTGCTGCGTCCACCAGGCAAGGGACTCGGTCAACTCCCAGGTCTTTCTGGAGTATGTCTCAAAGCTCCCTTCCGTCCTTTCTCTGACTCGTGCCCCACGAGTGACCAAGCTTATGTCCAGCTCCCGCGGGCCTTCTCTTGGGAGGGCTACGTGCCCACGTCCCTGACCCTATATGGTATGCCTTCCTAGCAAGGTGTAGCGAGGGGTCGCACCAAGGGCTGGTCACGACCTCCGATTCTTGGCTGAAGATGATTCGCTTCCACCAATTTGGGATCCGGTACCCTGTTCTGCCAACCAGTCACCCGCAATCTCCTGGGTCCTTAGGGTTCTCTCTTCCTTCTCGTTCCTGAGCTTTTCTGTTTCACTTGTTACTTCTGTTCTGGTCTTGTTCCCTTTTCCTTTCCACTGTTCCTTCTCCTCTCTCTCTCTCTGGCCCCGGCCTCTGTGCTAGGCCTGCCCAGGGAGCAGAGCCCATGCAGCAGCCCTGCTCCCTGCCTTTTCCACTTCTCCTCACAGATTGAACTTCTTCTTCTTTCTCTTTCAGTGCTGGCTGGGCCTCACAGGCTAGGCCCGCCTCCGGAGCAGAGCTCCACAGAGGCCCTGCTCTGTCACTTCCTCTCTCAGACTGAACACTGTTCTAAGATGGTGCCCTCCTTATATACCTCCCTCTCTGTGTATGAGCCCAGGTGACCAGCAACCAATGGGCTCCTTCCTATGCTCAGGACCCAACCCCTATCTGCCCCTACAGCACTGGGTATTCCACCCCCCTCCCCACTCCAGCCAGGGACAGATGCTGTCGTGCCTGCACTTCTGTCTAGTGGGAGCACCGTTGAGCTGTCCCTCGGAAATGGGGTGTGTGTCTTGTATGCAACCTACTGAGCCTTGATTCATACTCCATCCTTACCCGGGAGTGGGATATCACACCTCTGGATGAGGTGCAATACCTCTGTAGCGACCAAGTCCTCGGGGCGCTACAGGAGCATTTCAGAGGAAAATATTCCAGGCTGCAATTGTGCAGCCGGCTCTGATTCCCGCTGCCCGCAGTTTGGGCACAATGGATCACATGACACGTTCCCTTTAACACCTTACTGCTGCGGTCAGTGTTTCTTCCCCATAGTTTAAGAGCCATAACCTTTTAGTTTTTTCATTGCCATAGCCGTATTAGGGCTTGTTTTATTTACAAGACGAGTTATAGCTTTGAATTGCGCCTTTAAATTAACCATATAATGTGCTGCAAGCAGGAAAAACAACCACTGTTGTTGCTGAGGTTTTGCTTTTACAGTACAATGAGCTGGTGACTTAATTCTACGGTCACTACAATTACACTGATACCAAATTTATATGGACTTTTTTTATTTTCGTGTCACCTGTTTGCTGATATGCTTTGCACTTGGTACTTCAATGCAACGTACCATTTATTTTCAGATCGATTTGAATTTAATTTTATACCCATTACGTTGAGCTTCACATTTTCACATTACACTCAATTGTTCTTTACACACAATATGGCACATGAACTGATATTTTTTAATGGATTGAAATATAATATTATTCATATTGTCTATTACGTCCCATACTTATTTAGTATACCACACTTTTTTTTTTCTTTTTTTTTTTTCACCATTCACCCCACTTCATTTATGTCTACATTATTTCACACCATTCATCACACAACATCCATTTGATATTTTGTCAATAATGGTTCTTTGGCATTTTTCAATCCCAAAGTACATTACCTTATGCTCACGATATTTCATGAATTATTACCCTATTCACAATGTTTCACATATAATATTTTATGCACACAATTTTGCGCTGTCACATTCACATGTATTAGCATATCAAGTTGGATTTATTTACCTTATCATCCGTTGTCTGCTATATACTTTATTTTATATTTTCAATATTTTCATGCAATTTTCTAGTGTATATATATGAACTAGCATATCAGGTTGAATTTTTGTATTATAGTATCGATTATTATTTATTTACGTATTTATATTTTCTTGTATTTTAATGCAACTTTCTAGTATATAACATTTTTAATATGATATACAATTTACATGTGTAGTTGGGAATTCATATTTGACAACTCAATACATTTGAAGTACCCTTTATATGCAGCATAACATACACTTATTTTGCCAACATGCCAGTCAAACTTTTTCATCCATTGCCCGCTGGTCAGACAAGTGCGCTCGTGTATGATTGATGAACTTCCAAGTTCTTCCTTACGTGGACATGATGACCGCTGGCGCTTATGTTGCCAAGCAACTCAGCTCTTGCGTGTCACGGACCATGAACGGAAGTCCTCCTTCACAGGAAGTCATCATCGGACACGTGCGCCATGTACCATCTGACTTCCGGTTGGCGGCCACGGAACGCACAGCTGTATGCACTTTTTCCATGATTATCATCCCTATACATACCTCACATTATACACCACACACTGCGCTCCCTGAAGAAGGTAGACGAAACGCGCGTCAGAGCGGAGGGTCGTCCTGCACATTCATTTTCATCTCACCAGGTAATGAACATTATGGTTCAATGCGCTCAACATACAGTTTTGATTTACTCCATTTCTTAAGTGTAGTTTAAAGATACCAATTCTGTTACATAGGATTGCTTCGCAACTATTAAACTTTGAGTTCGGTATATTGTAGCCATTTTAGATGTATATCTCTGCACATCACAACACTGGTGATTCATATTCATGGAAATATATCATTGAATGCTATTTGGTGACGATACCAACTTTATGAAGTTTACTGGTGTATTCTTTTAGCCACACTTTTTTAGTGAACTTTATTCAATAAAAGTTAAATTTTATGATCTTATACACTCAGTCTCTTGTTCTTTGGACTAGTATCCAATATACAAGTCGTTGTTATACTTTTTTTATTTTATTGCTTTTAAAGTGAACCTCTCACATCCCAAAATGCTATTAACCGGCTGAAATGGGGTTAATCTGCGGGTTAATAACTTTCTAAAGCCATGCGACTGCCGTACTGAGAGCCTCGGCTACCAGAAGGAAGGGAAGATTATTCCTCTTGGCAGCCTCCGGTTTTCAGTCATAGAGGCGGCTGATGTGGCTTTAGTTACTGCTTAGTACACAATGAATGACGGCTGCAACCACTCCCCGGTACTGACTGACAGCGAGCTCTGTACTGATGCACTGCTGAGCCGGCTGTCAGTCAGTGCTGTGGCGTGGTTACTGCCGCAGGTCACTATGTACTGCGTGGTGACTGAAGCCGCCCCAGCCGCGCCTCTATGACTGAAAGCCGGAGACTGACAGCAGGAATACAATTAATTCACCCCCGGTAGCCAGATTTCAGAGCAGCGGCTGCACTGCTTCAGAGCGCTATTACCCGGCAGATTAACCCCATATCTGCAGTTAAATAGTGCTTTGGGATGTGACAGGTTCCCTTTAAAACATTAAAAACTTTTTTTTATTTAGTTTGTGCTATTATTATTATGTAAGATCCATAACTTGTTTCTTGCTGAGCTTTAGTTTTTATTGGTACCACTTTAGGGATACAAACATCATTTGTTACATTTTTGGGGGGATGTGGGTGTGACGCCTCATTCTCGAAAGAGCCCTTTAGTTTACCCTGGGTGATGGGGGACTCGGAGTCGGGTCCTGTGATGAAGAGATGGGGTGCAGCCGTGGCCCGGACACGACCCGTGCTCAGGGCCGTCACATTAAAAAATGGATGTTGTGGGCTCGTCCGGGTTGAGTGGCTGATTTAACGACTACGCCACCTGTGGCACCTGGTGAAGGCCACCACCGCCGCCGCAGTCCGCTGAGGCATGGTGTTATGGCGGCTAGAGTTCTTACTACTCCCCACAGGCGGAGCAAGGCCTCAGGGCAGAGGGACAGGACGGAGGGGGTAGTAGTAGAGGAGTACGGGCGCCGCGTCGTGCGGTGTAGTGCAGAATAAACAGTCCGGAGGCCATAGGAGTGAACTTCCAAGGCTTTACTCAGTTTAGAGATGGCAGTAGGAAGGCGACTCCCTGCTCCTCGCGGAGTCCTGCGGTCATCAGGGACGGGGGTCCGACAACCTCCGAGTAAGTCCAGTGTTCAATCGGGACCCTACACCAGAGTGTTCCTGAACTACAGACTGAATCCTTTCCTGTCCGTGTGTGTGCGAACAGGCCGGGTCTCCCTCTGAGCTCCTCTCAGAACAAGGACACGGGTGGCAGCTCCGCTCCATCCGATACCCGGTGGGATCCTCTGGGCCTACCGGGCTTTCCCGTCCAGGACGTAGAGTAGCAAGGTCGGGTGTCGGGGGCCGGTACCCCTTTCGCAGCCGGAGTCCCTCTGAATATATCAGCATGGCTAGGACAGGTGGCGTACACCGCTCCGTCTGCATCCTGCCTGGGATCCATTTGCTGTGGAGCCACACTCTTAAGCTCCGGGCCTTCTTGATCCTGGTCCTTGGCCCGGTTGAGACATTCCTTGTCTGCAACCTACCTCTCGTCCCAAGGCTAAGGTACGAGGGCTGTGTCCCTTGCCGGTGCAGACCCACACAGGATCTGCGCTCCGGGAGGGAGGTCACATTATACACAGTATTTGACAGCACAGAGAACAGCCGAAGACTAGCCAAAGCTAGACAAAGGACTAGCAAAAGGACTAAAGGACCAAGATCAAAGATGGCTTTTTATTAAATATGAAATTTAAAGTGTAACTAACTTGTAAGTCCTCCACCCTCACCCACTAACTGGTTCCCCTAACTCTTGGTTCCCCAGTCTCCCTGTAACCAGGGGAGCAGCACCTAGTGCATACTAGCTCCCTCTGGTGGAGAAATGTGGTGCTGGATGCAAAAGGTTGGGTCGCGACTATCACGCTGTCCTTACCTCAGAGGAGGAACACCACATTCCATTAGAGAAGTGCAGTATCCCTGTGGCGGTCGAAACCTCAGGTGCACCACATTCCCCCCTGGTAAAACACAGCACGTCCGCGGGCTGCAAAAGAAGTAACACCCAGGAACTTTCTTTTTAATATAAACATAACCATCTTCCCTTTATGGGAGGCACATATTCTTGAACATTGCATAACAGGGTATACAGTATAAAAGTACAAAAGTATAAAATTACAAAAGTGCTAGCATTTTTCCAGAGACATTTGTGCAAACAGACGGGTTAAGGTGCAAACCCTCAACGTGGGCCCTGGGGTGGCTGCAGGGCATGAAGATCCCGGGTTGGACCTCCCACAGAGCCACCCTGACAGGTTTTCTTCTGAGGTCTTGAGGTAGAAATATATACACGGTTTTTGTATAAAACCAATATGGAGCACCTAAAGATTTGCAAACTATTTACAAAGAAAAGAGTCTGTCTGCGAGAAGTCCGCAGGGACACATGTCTCTAGAAATCCAGGTAGGAAATAAGCAAAAATAGAAAACGTCAACACATTAAACTTGTAAACGAAAACTGTAACAGCCGGGGGCTGCTTTAAACCTCGGGCTCTCTCCTTGGAAAGAGCTCATTCCTCCCGACGGAGGCTAACCGGTCCCCTGAGGCTGAGCACGGGGTGGCGTCGCTCCCGGACACTTTGCGTACGTCCAGGGCGTACCACCCTCGCACCCCCTGGTGGCGAGAGAAAGTCACTGTATCGCCCGGGAAGAGGTTCCGGCCAGGGTGTCCCTTCTTTAGGCGCGGCTCGACTTCCCGCCGGCTGACGAAGACATCGTCCTGGTACTGGAGACATTGGATGAACCCCCACCCCGCCTCATGGTGAAAACAGACGACTTGGCCTTCCACTCGGGGACTGGGACGGGTGGCCTCCCCCTGCCGAGCCCGGGATTTCGCAGCTTTGGCCCGTACCTCGAGGCGCTCGCAGCGCTGCTCCCGTTGACGCTGCTCCCGAGCGAGCTGGAAGATCTGGTCGCTGCACCACTGGCTCCTCCTCCGCGCTTCAGCCCGGGTCTCCCGTGGGAAGCCCATTAGGTCGCCCCCCTGGTTTTCCCAGGCCCACTCCTCAGCCTCGGGCCAGGTTACTGCTAGTGCAGGTAGCGGGGTC
This sequence comes from Phyllobates terribilis, assembly GCF_046119375.1. NCBI lineage: Eukaryota > Metazoa > Chordata > Amphibia > Anura > Dendrobatidae > Phyllobates > Phyllobates terribilis. Next base: position 162,109,028 of record NW_027362762.1, on the reverse strand, counting down.
AAAACAGGTTGCTGCGGGTCCCCTGAAGGCGCAGACAAGTCCAGGTTGGAGCCGGTATATTCCTCCACAGTTTCAGGCACCTCCGAGTCAGGGTTCGGGTGGCATCGCAGGTCCCCACTCATTGCTGCCGATTGCAGCTCCGGAGCCAAAGCCTGCTCCCAGGTGACCGCGTGGGGAATTAGGTACTCCGTCATGAGGTCCAGGATAGTCACGGTAGGCTCTGCAGCCGGGGCAGGGATTGCACACTCACCCGCTGCTGGGCCGCCCTCGACCTCTGTCACCGCGTCGCCTTGTCCTGGGACCTCAACTCCTTGGCGGCGGTCCCGGACACGCAGCAGCATCTCCTCCTGCCACGCAGCCGTCGCCGCCTCCTGGGCCTCTCTCTGCCTTCTCAAGAGTCCCGAAGCTTCCTGCCGGAGAAATTCAAAATCTCCCGAGGTTAAAACGCTGCCGCCTTTCTCTCTGCCGGGTGAAGGGCCTGAACCGGGTTCAGTAGGTGCGTGGATTTGCTCCCCAGAGGCGTCCATGTCTGCCTCTGACGAATGCCAAGCTCCGACTGCAATGGCCGCACCTTGTTGCTTTTCTTCTTCCTCCTCTTTCGGGGCGGATCCTGGGCGGAATGCTGACAGGTCCGCCTTCGTTCAGCCCATTCCATTTGGCGGGCATTACCCCGCGGACAGTCTCTGATGGAAGGGGCAGTTGACATTTTTGGCGCCAAGCGGGAGCCCAGCGCACGATGGGAGGCGTTCAAAGACAGTCTTTTCACAGCATTATGGCGTCTGTTCTTCTTGGGCGGGCGCCATTTTAAGTGTAAAACGACAGTTCAAGGTGTAAGGCACACAGTACCCGGTAGCAATGGGTACTTCTTCCTTTGCTGCGGGCACGCGATCCTGCCGACTACGCCAGGTAGTGACGCCTCATTCTCGAAAGAGCCCTTTAGTTTACCCTGGGTGATGGGGGACTCGGAGTCGGGTCCTGTGATGAAGAGATGGGGTGCAGCCGTGGCCCGGACCCGATCCGTGCTCAGGGCCGTCACATTAAAAAAAGGATGTTGTGGGCTCGTCCGGGTTGAGTGTCTGATTTAACGACTACGCCACCTGTGGCACCTGGTGAAGGCCACCAGCGCCGCCGCAGTCTGCTGAGGCATGGTGTTATGGCGGCTAGAGTTCTTACTACTCCCCACAGGCGGACCAAGGCCTCAGGGCAGAGGGACAGGACGGAGGAGGTAGTAATAGAGGAGTACTTCCAAGGCTTTACTCAGTTTAGAGATGGCAATAGGAAGGCGACTCCCTGCTCCTCGCGGAGTCCTGCGGTCACCAGGGACGGGGGTCCGACAACCTCCGAGTAAGTCCAGCGTTCAATCGGGACCCTACACCAGAGTGTTCCTGAACTACAGACCGAATCCTTTCCTGTCCGTGTGTGTGCGAATAGGCCGGGTCTCCATCTGAGCTCCTCTCAAAACAAGGGCACAGGTGGCAGCTCCGCTCCGTCCGATACCCGGTGGGATCCTCTGGGCCTACCGGGCTTTCTCGTCCAAGACGTAGAGTAGCAAGGTCGGGTGTCGGGGGCCGGTACCCCTTTCGCAGCCGGAGTCCCTCTGAATATATCAGCTTGGCTAGGACAGGTGGCGTACACCGCTCCGTCTGCATCCTGCCTGGGATCCATTTGCTGTGGAGCCACACTCTTAAGCTCCGGGCCTTCTTGATCCTGGTCCTTGGCCGGGTTGAGACATTCCTTGTCTGCAACCTACCTCTCGTCCCAAGGCTAAGGTACGAGGGCTGTGTCCCTTGCCGGTGCAGACCCACACAGGATCTGCGCTCCGGGAGGGAGGTCACATTACACACACAGTATTTGACAGCACAGAGAACAGCCGAAGACTAGCCAAAAGCTAGACAAAGGACTAGCAAAATGACTAAAGGACCAAGATCAAAGATGGCTTTTTATTAAATATGAAATTTAAAGTGTAACTAACTTGTAAGTCCTCCACCCTCACCCACTAACTGGTTCCCCTAACTCTTGGTTCCCCAGTCTCCCTGTAACCAGGGGAGCAGCACCTAGCGCATACTTGCTCCCTCTGGTGGAGAAATGTGGTGTTGGATGCGAAAGGTTGGGTCGCGACTATCACGCTGTCCTTACCTCAGAGGAGGAACACCACACTCCATTAGAGAAGTGCAGCATCCCTGTGGCGGTCGAACCCTCAGGGGTGCCACATGGGATGACTGAAAAACAGCAACCCAGGTGTTTTTTTTTTCTTTTATGGTATTCATCGAATGAGAGAAATAATGTCACATTTGAAGGATCTGACTTTTACAGGCTCAACAGTCATGTGACATACATGTGAATAAGGGGTTAAAGGATTTTCTAGGTTCTGAACTTTAAAGGGGTTCTCCAGGCTTGGGGCTAAAGTCTGCAGTCACTGTATATGATTGCGGCCTTGTGAATCCTCACAGTGCGCACAGTAGCGCTATCAGATTTCTCCTGTGCCGGCGCCAGGAGTGGGTGCAAGTATGTGATTTGCATACTCCCGGCCACATTCCGTCTAGACATGATCGGCTTTTGTCTATTCACTTGTATTGAGCGAGGCCGCGGCCCTCTAGTCGTCACGTGACCACATGTATACAAATTACACACTTGCAGTCACGTTTCTGCCCACTTCTGGCGCCAATGAATGCTGACAGCGCGCACAATGAACCCTAAGCCCGGACAACCCCTTTAAACAGAACTTGTCATGTGCAAAAATGCTATTTGTCAGCAGATATGGAGTTTATATGCAGGTAAGCAGCATTATAATCCTGACCAGCTGCCTAAATGACAGCACGGCTACCAGGAGGAGCTGACTTTACATTCTCCCAGGAGCGACTCGTCTCAGTCGCTGGGGCGTGCACGGAGCAGTCATCACTGACTATACTGTGGGCGGGAGCTGTAATCACTGCTCTGCATTTTGATTGACAGCTCTCTCTGCAGCGTGTATGTGCCGCGTGTATGCGCATAAAAAGCTGCCAATCAGTCTGCCGGGAAGTGATTACTGCTGCTGCTCACAATACACTGTGTGCAGAATTATTAGGCAAATTGTATTTTAGAGGATTAATTTTAATATTGATCAACAACTATGTTCTCAATCAACCCAAAAGACTCATAAATATCCAAGCTTAATATTTTTGGAAGTTGGAGCGTTTTTTTTTTAGATTTGGCTATCTTAGGAGGATATCGGTTTGTGCAAGTAACTATTACTGTGCAGAATTATTAGGCAACTTAATAAAAACCAAATATAATCCCATCTCACTTGTTTATTTTCACCAGCTAAACCAATATGAGTGCACAAAATTTAGAAATAAACATTTCTGACATGCAAAAACAAAAAACAAAAAAATTAGTGATGAATATAGCCACCTTTCTTTATGATGACACTCAACAGCCTTCCATCCATAGATTCTGTCAGTTGCTTGATCTGTTTTCGATCAACATTGTGTGCAGCAGCCACCACAGCCTCCCAGACACTGTTCCGAGAGGTGTACTGTTTTCCCTCCCTGTAGATCTCACATTTTATGATGGACCACAGGTTCTCTATGGCAGTGGTCGGCAAACTTTTTTGCACCAGGGATCGGCTTTAAGCAAGACCAGTTTCAATGGCCCGGTGGGGGTGGGGGCGGGGCTTTGGTCATATGTGGGTGGTGTTATGGAGGGGTGGAGCTTAGTGCATACTTATCATATAATTATAAATTCAATGTGTTCGACCCCAAGGCTGTAGGTCTGGTGGGGGGAGAAACAAAAAACAGGTGCAGATCTAAGTGTAGATGTATATATATATATAGGAACAGAAGAAAAATGAACTGCTCACCTTTAGCAGATCTTGTACCAAGGCTTATCGACCAATTCTGGTCTAATGTGGGTAGCTGGTCCACTGGTATGCAGCTTCTATCTGGATTAAACGGATCTCCCAGCTGGAGTCCGTAAGAATAGGGTTCAGAGTATGTATCCAGCCAATTCAGCGCTCCCAGGGTCACAAGGAATGATTATCCAAAAAAAGGATTTAATTCTTCAGAAGATTTATTCAGGTTGGTAAATAGATAAAACTTATAAATAAAACAACGCGTTTCGGCTATTAAAATTAAAGATATATAGCCTTCCTCAGGTCTAATGTAAGAGAGTCAATAGTGGTGGTTATATAATCACTATAAAAACCTACCTAGTGAAATAATTATCCTAATCACATGTAAATTGGTTTGAGTTGGAACGCCCAAATCCCATTCTATAGAGACTCAGAATGTTTTATCTATTTACCAACCTGAATAAATCTTCTGAAGAATTAAATCCTTTTTTTGGATAATCATTCCTTGTGACCCTGGGAGCGCTCAATTGGCTGGATACATACTCTGAACCCTATCATATAATTATGACATTTATAATGAGAATGTGATTCAACTTACCATAGGTTCAGAATGAGTGGGAGCACCAGGCTTGTTTCCCTGGATCAGTGGGAGCACTGGGCTTGTTTTCCTGCAACAAGACGGTCCCATCTAGGTCCCATCTGATGATGATGACCACTACTGCTGCTACTGGACACAGCCACTGCTGCTATGAATTTTCACTGTTATTTGCTTTTTTCACTTTAACCAGAAAATCTGCTGCTGGGCCGCACGACACCAGAACACAGCTACAGGAGTCATAAGGGTGGGACACCTGACGTCATATCTAGCTGTCCATTAGCATCCAGAGCCCCTCCCCCTCCAACTCGCAGCTAGCAGGAGGGGAAGGAGCGCTGGACACACATGACCTGCTTGTCCCTGCTCCTGCCTGAGCACGTTCTGCGAGTAGGGCCGCATGGCTAATTATCTATTCACTGCCAGTCCCTCCTCCTCTTTTCTTATAGGCTACTGATCACATGCTGGCTTTCTCCCTGCTGATCCTCTACAACTGTCAGCGGCGCCGCAGACCGGCTGAAAAACCCCAACGGCCCGGTCCTGGTCCGCGGACCGGCGGTTGGGGACCTCTGCTCTATGGGGTTCAGATCAGGTGAACAAGGGGGCCATGTCATTATTTTTTCTTCTTTTAGACCTTTACTGGCCAGCCACGCTGTGGAGTAGTTGGATGCATGTGATGGAGCATTGTCCTGCATGAAAATCATGTTTTTCTTGAACGATACTGACTTCTTCCTGTACCACTGCTTGAAGAGATTGTCTTCCAGAAACTGACAGTAGGTCTGGGAGTTAAGCTTCACTCCATCCTCAACCCGAAAAGGTCCCACAAGTTCATCTTTGATGATACCAGCCCATACCAGTACCTCACCTCCACCTTGCTGGCGTCTGAGTAGGAGTGGAGCTCTCTGCCCTTTACTGATCCAGCCTCTGGTCCATCCATCTGGCCCATCAAGAGTCACTCTCATTTCATCAGTCCATAAAACCTTTGAAAAATCAGTCTTAAGATATTTCTTGGCCCATTCTTGACGTTTTATCTTATGTTTCTTGTTCAAAGGTGGTCGTTTTTCAGCCTTCCTTACCTTGGCAATGTCCCTGAGTATTGCACACCTTGTGCTTTTTGATACTCCAGTAACGTTGCAGCTCTGAAATATGGCAAAACTGGTGGCGAATGGCATCTTGGCAGCTTCAAGCTTGATTTTCCTCAATTCATGGGCAGTTATTTTGCGCCTTTTTTTGGCCAACACACTTCTTCCGACCCTGTTGGCTATTTGCCATGAAATGCTTGATTGCTCGGTGATCACGCTTCAAAAGTTTGGAAATTTCAAGACTGCTGCATCCCTCTGCAAGACATCTCACAATTTTGGACTTTTCAGAGCCCGTCAAATCTCTCTTCTGACCCATTTTGCCAAAGGAAAGGAAGTTGCCTAATAATTAAGCACACCTTGTATAGGGTGTTGATGTCATAAATCAACACCCCTCCTCATTGCAGAGATGCACATCACCAGATTTACTTAATTGGTAGTTGGCTCTCAAGCCTATGCAGCTCGGATTAGGACAACATGTATAAAAAGTATCATGTGATCAAAATACTCATTTGCCTAATAATTCTGCACACAGTGTATAGTGAGGGGTGATTGTAACCGCTCTATGGAGTGGCTGCAGGTGTTAGGGTGATCACTTTGGTATGTTCATTAGTTGCCTGCTCCTGGCCTAATGAATATGATCAAGTGCATGCAAGAAAGAATAACATCAGACACCCACAGTCGGATGTAAGCTCTCCTTGATCAGATATGACACAGCTCCAAGTGTCTATATTCAACCCAAACATAGACTTATATAAACTGTAAATAGGGGCTCAGTTAGCCCTAGAATGTGAGTAACCAGATGTATTCATTGGTTAGTCCATGGGCAGATCCATGAGGTGATCAGGGTGGGTATGGTCCATGAGGTCATCAGGGGGTGTGATCCATGAGGTCATCAGGGGGCGTGGTTCATGAGGTCATCATGGTGGGTTGGTCCATGAGGTCATCAGGGGACGTGATCCATGAGGTCATCAGGGGGCGTGATCCATGAGGTCATCATGGTGGGTTGGTCCATGAGGTCATCAGGGGGCGTGATCCATGAGGTCAATAAATAATACACTTTGTGGATCTTGTCTCTCAGTCTCCTATGTCTTGAGGTTAATTAAGTATTTGATGCTATGGCTCTCCTCAACACGGTGAGGATAGAAGCTAATTTCTATTACTGATAGAAGCTAATTTCATCAGTAATGTGGCCAGACAGCATTTTAACGCTTTTTACCTGCAGATTAACCTTATATCTGCCGGTAAATAGTGGTTTTGCACATGACAGGTTCCATTTAAGGTGCTTATCCTTACTTGATAACAAGAGACATTAAAAGGGATATTTCCAACCAACTTCCAGTAACACCTGAATGACTTTTTTAAGGGGTCTCAGAACTTAGTAAGTGCTGCAGCCTCTTCTGCCCCGTTACCTGCACGCTGGCTACATACTACAGCATCTGATGGATTTTGCAACATTGTTCCATTGAGGTGAATGGGACACTGAAATACCAAACACAGTCGCTACTATCTGGTCAGAGGAAACCAGCAAAAGAGCTGATGGTGGAGTTGATAAGAGTCGGACCTCCCACGATCTGTTATTGATGGCCTATTCTAAGGATAGGACATTCATATTGTAAACCTAGGAATCCACTTTCTGAAAATACTTTGAACACTTTGTGAAATGCAAAAGGGATTTTCCCATTCCCAGAATAAGCCATAAGTACCGTCTCTTGCCTGAGGCTCCCAAAAGTCAACTCCTGACATTCTCCATACACTTCAATTGTGAGGAGGCCGCGTGTGCATGTGGCCCTCTTCATTAATGTCCATGAGGGTTATAGAAAGAGCCAAATAAATGCTAATGTCAGAAATGCCTAAGATGGGAACATCCTTGTAAATGTCTCCTGTTCTGTAATTCTTCACCCTAGTAGAGGACAGCGGTGTTCGGCCGACCTGCTCTAGTAGCACAATCTCAGATAACATCAGGCAGAGATTAATATTCCATCATGTGCTCGGGCAGGGGAGTTATGGGAAGGTTGTCCTGGCGGAGGATGCTTCTAACCATCAGAAGTATGCTGTGAAGATCATCAGCAAGAGATCCCTGCTCTCTACTGGCGATGAGGCGGATGTGATGGTGGAGCACCGAGTGTTACAGCTGGCATCTGGGAGCCCCTTCCTCGTCCACGCAGACTTTGCATTCCAGACCAAGGTATAATACTGACTACTACTTTATTACTATCCCCATAGGTAATCAGCAGATCAGGAGGGCAGCAGCACTTACTGGGATACTCTGACCGATTCACTGCACTACCTGACAGAGCCCCGGCCATGTGCGAGCAAATTGTCTGGTACAGAGAATGGGAATGCGCTGCAGTACCGGACACAGGGTCATGGATTCTACACATAATCTACTTTCTATATCAATTCATCGCCGTCTCTAAGATCTCTGCTTTCAGTCAGTTAGTAAGCTCCATCGTTTGCCTCCAATGTATGAAAACCCTTTCCTGATCATGTGATGGACGCTCAGGCGCACGGCTCATTGCAGGCCAGTTACTGGATCTGTTTCTTGTAAAGTGACCTGTGTGTCCACTACATGATCAGGAGAGGGTTTGTAGCCACTGGAGGTGAACAATGTAGGTTCCTACACAGTGACTGAAAGCAGAGATCTTAGAAAGTTTGAGGAATGGATATAAAAAGCAAAGTGGAAAATTGTATAACTAATCATTAATGGGTTTATCCATGGCTAATTATTTTTTTGGCTATGGGCCTAAGAGCTGACAGGCAGGTGATTGTTAATTACCGGCCTGTTGTGCCTGGCGTTGATCTCTGCCGGCTTAGAGCAGTCACAGACCACTCCTGCCAGTGATTCTGCGGCCTCCACTGACATCACATCAACAGAGCAGCGGCTTCTCTTGTACTTTGCTCTGTTGATGGGGTGTGACTGCTGATGTCATGCTGATTGACAGCCGGCTCCTCACTGCGTAACTGCAGGAAACTGACTGTCAATCAGCATGAAGCCAGCAGTCATGCCTCGTCGACAGAGTAGGCGCCGGGTAGAAAAGCCAGGTAGTTAGCATCTACCTGACTGTTAGTTCTTAGATCCATAGTAAAAACATAGTACTGCAAAAGCTCTTTAAGGAAAACCTGACAGGTCCCCATGCCCTCCAAACCACCATGCATTTTTTATTTTGTTAATACTAAAGGTAAGCGAATAAATTCAAATTTTACTAAAATTTTTCAAAAATCCAAATTTGCCAAAATGATGATTTTTTTGTAATTCACTTCTGCTTGGATTCAACAAAATGCCACATTTTTTTTTAATCATAAAAGGGCCATTCAAAGGTTAAAAAAATAAAACAAATCCTCATCTTACCGCTCACATCTCAGGCCCCTCTACTACCCACCGCCACCTGTCCTAGAATTTAGTCTGATTTGCCTTTCTGTAGTTATTCCACTTTATCACAAGACCTTTGTATATTTGATGGGACGACTAGTCTGGTGAAGCCAACACCGTGTTGACTAGTCTGATGCTAATTGGCATATTGCAAAGAAAATTTATAAAATCATTTTTTGTCATTCACTACAATCAAATATACAGTACAAAGGGCTTGTTTGGAAGGGTATTATCATAAGAATAAATACATGGTGGTGGTTTGGGGGACGTGGGGGAGCTGTCATATTCTCTTTAAAAAAATAAAAAAAAATTCTTGCTAAAGCTGGAATATCCCTTCAAGCATTAGAGAAGCCGCTAATGTATTCTGTATAGTAAAATTGTAGATATTAGGATGATTCAGTAATTATATCTTCTCTTTGCCGTGTTTCTTCCATGACACAGATGTTTGTGCTACTTGGTCTGGAATACATGAGCTGCGGGGACTTCCACCACTTACTACAGATGAAGGGGCGGCTTAACATCCCCAGTGCAAGGTAATAAGTTATAACATTCACCTGTCAGTCTATAGATTAGTGTGGACTTCTAAGGGTCTCCTCACATTACATCTTTCCATTTTCTTTTGTGCCAGATTCTATGCCGCGGAGCTCGTGTGTGGCATCCAGTATCTCCATTCTAAGGGCATCGTCCACAGAGACCTCAAGCCCGAGAACATCTTGGTGGCTGAGTCGGGCCATGTTAAGATCACAGATTTCGGTCTCGCACTTGAGAACATGCTTGGAGACCGCACAGCCACCGAATATGCTGGGACCAAGGAATTTGTGGCTCCTGAGGTGAGAAGAAGAGAATTTTCCTCTTTTTACTGATGCAATGATAGTAATAATTTTATATCACAGACAATGGAGAGGTGGAGAGATTAGGAACATGGACAATACAAGACCAGGGAAAGTGTTACCCCATCTCTTACATAGGGGTAAATGTCCCCTCTTAATAGTAGCATCAAGTCTGGTCAGTCCACAATGTTGGCTCCTTAGTATTTTCTGTGCAGTAACTGTTCTCTCCTCTTTGGCAGATGCTGGCTGAGGAGGAGTATGGCGCTGGAGTGGACTGGTATTCATTTGGCATCATCTTAAATAAAATGATTACCAGTAAGTGCAATTACCATCCTGCACTATTTAATCAATTATCCTCCAGCGCTGAAGACCTCATCAAAAAGGTGAGTATGGCACTGTAATAAGACACCACTGTATTTTATACCATATTACATGAAAACCTCCGACAGCAAGACATCCCCCCTCTACTACACCCCAGACTGCGCCATTATAGGTGATATCGGTGACATAGTGAAAAACAAAAAACGTAGCTAAAGACTAACAGGCAGGGAGTTGCTACCTATCTGCCTGTTGTGCTTGACACCAGGGCCGGCCTTTGGGGCGTGCCAGCTGTGCAACTGCACAGGGCGCCTCAAACTTGAGAGTGAAGGGGGGCGCTGCGCTGGCTCCCTCCCCGTCGGTATTTTTCTTATGGAAGAGCAGAGAGGGAGCGCCCAGCGTTTCTTCTGTGCTCAGGCGCCGGCGCCCCCTCTCTGCTCTGAAATGTCCGGCCGGGACCCGGGCGCGCTGCACTCTCTCCTCCTCACACACAGGGGCGGAACTACCGCCCGTGCAGCCGGTTCATTGAACGGGGGCCCCGAGGGAGAGGGGGCCCCTTCAGCCTCCAGCAGGGCCGCCATCAGGGCATGACTGCCCTGACTCCAGTATGGGGCCCGGCCGGTAGGGGCCCCCTTGGGGGCCCCCCTCTTGTGTGTCTCTCTCCTCATGGGGCCCCCGGCCCCATGCTAAGCGCCGGGGCCGGAACATCTCTGTCATGATTTCTCTGACTTCCGGTCATGTGACGGCACCGTCACATGACCGGAAGTCAGGAGAACCTGGTGTCATCGATTTGGACGAGGATTCTGCAGGGATCGCATGGGGGTAAGTATAACAAGTTTTTTTTTTTTTTTAAATACAATTTACTAGGAGTGGGGGGAATGGGAGGTGCACATGTGGGGGAGGGGAATGAGAGAGGTGCACATGTGGGGGAGGGGGATGAGAGAGGTGCACATGTGGGGGAGGGGGATGAGAGGTGTGCACATGTGGGGGAGGGGGATGAGAGAGGTGCACATGTGGGGGAGGGGGATGAGAGAGGTGCACATGTGGGGGAGGGGGATGAGAGATGTGCACATGGGGGGGATGAGAGAGGTGCACATGTGGGGGAGGGGGATGAGAGAGGTGCACATGTGGGGGAGGGGGATGAGAGAGGTGCACATGTGGGGGAGTGGGATGAGAGAGGTGCACATGTGGGGGAGGGGGATGAGAGAGGGGCACATGTGGGGGAGGGGGATGAGAGATGTGCACATGGGGGGGTGAGAGCTGCACATGGGGGAATTGGGAGAAAATGAGCTGCACATGGGGGAATTGGGAGTAGGGGGATAATGAGCTGCACATAATGAATGTGGGGTGGGGGACAGTAAATGATGATGGGGTGGGGAGAGCAGGACATGATATAATGAATTGGGGCAGGGGGTGCATGTAAATAATGAATGCGGGGAGCAGGAAGTATAGAGTAGGGGGCGTTGCGGATGCAGGAGTGTAACTGGTAACAAATTGGCGGAAAGAGTAGAGGTTCTAATTAAATTATATATTAAGTGCCTATTTACAGTTAATGGGGGCACCGTGGTGGATTACAATTTATATTTGGAATGGTAGGTTGTATAATAACTAACCATATATTGATGGTGGATACACGTCTGTATTCAGCTGCGTAATGTAGAAGTTGGGGAATGTGCTCTAGATAACTGTGTTATTTTATGCAGAGACGAGTCCTGGCTGGAAGACGTAATGGCGGTCTGTGCTGGATGAAGGAGAAAAGCGTAGCTGAAGGACTTCACCTAGAGACGTCACCAGTGAGTCAGTGTATTACATGTACACTTACACTATATACTATGTACCGGGCTCCTGTGTATAATGTCACTGGTGATCACTGTATTACCTGTACACTGACACTATATACAGAGCTCCTGTGTATAATGTCACTGATGATCACTGTATTACCTGTACACTGACACTATATACAGAGCTCCTGTGTATAATGTCACTGGTGATCACTAGATTACCTGGACACTTACATTATACATACCATGTATAGAGCTCCCGTGCATAATGACACTTATGGTAATATTAGTAATGTGGTGGTAATATTAGTAATGTGGTGGTAATATGTGGTCTGGTCATGGTGTGGCAGTTTTTCCCCCTTCTGTGTGGTATTATTCGGTCACTATGTTGTGGTAATATGTGGTCTGGTCATGGTGTGGCAGTATTCCCTGTATGTGGTATTATTGGTCATTTTTAAAAAAAAATGTATATGACACATTCCCTTAAAGAAAACTAAATAAAAATATATCTAAAAAGAGTATTGGATATTTTAAGAAAATTTTAATAGGTTAGAGTAGGGCCCTGCCAGAAGAGTCTACCTTATCGTGGTGGCGGCTTTAAAACTTTTCAACTTTTGTTGCTTGTTATTACTTGATCATTTGATTAATAAAAAATGCACTTGTTGTTTTCACCTACATGAGTTTAATTTTTTTTCTTTGGGGGGGGGCGCCAAGAGGGATTTCGCACAGGGCGCCATATACCCTAAGGCCGGCCCTGCTTGACACCATTCTTTGCCGGCACAGATTGCTCCTGCCGGTGATTCAGCTGTCTCTGCTGTTGTCACGTTGACTGAGTAGCGGCTTCTTTTCCGCCATGCTCTATTGACGGAGCGTAACTTCTGCCGTCATTCTGATTCACAGTCGGCTCCTCCAGTTAGGCAGCGGGAATACGGCTGTTAATCAGAATGACGTCAGAAGTCATGCTCCATCAACAGAGCAGGGCGGAAAAGAAGCCACCGCTCTGTCGACGTGACGTCAGCAGAGGCAGCTGAATCGCCTGTACTGGGAAAGAGCAGTACCGGCCACCTGCCTGCCTTTGTTTTTCACAATATCCCGGATATCCCCTTTAAGGGACAACATTTTACTGACCTAATGAATAATAAGGGTGAGAGTTTCCCTTTACAGTATCGGTCTGGTAGCAGATGTACGGAAGGCATCTTTTCACACCTAGAAGCCTCCATGTGCAATCTTCTTGTTTAGGTCTTTGCTAAATGATGTTTCTAATGATGTTTCTCTATTTCAGCTCCTCCAGAGAGATCCTGCCGAGCGCTTAGGAGTCCACGGAAACATCAGAGGTCATCACTTGTTCCAGCATATTGACTGGGTCTCTGTGGAAGCCCTTCGGATGCCCCCACCACACATCCCTGTAGTAAGTATATACACAAACATTCTACATTCTGGACACATTTTATAGACAATATATGCTACCTAATGTTAGGAGGTAGATGAAGAGGGATGTGCCCAGGGGCTGCAGAGGAAGGTGTGGATGCCATTCAGCAGTAGTGTGGACATATAGCCTGTGCAGCCAGTGTAGCTACACACAGGCATAGTGAGGAGGGAGCCCGTCACAAACTCTGAGGTTTGACCAAAAAAGATGCAAGTGTTAATGATCGGGGAGGACTTTTTCTTCTGTTTGGTTTGATCTTGTTGGAGGTCAGTGCTGGATGTGGAAAGTATTTATACCAATGTGATTGGCATGATTTACTGATGTGTGTATAACCTGTGTATTTGCGTTTGTCTGATGTACGTGTCAAGTCCATGTCTTGTGCTTGTGTAATATGTGGACTGTGCATGTGTGTGCTGTGCTTTTGTGATGTGTGCACTGTGCTGTGTAAGTTGTGCGCTGTGCTTCTGTGATGTGTTTTTATCATGTTTTTGTTCTATAATGTTTTGTTGTACTTATAGGGGTCGTCCACTACTCAGACAAACCTTTCTTAATCCCTATGTTTACCCCCCAGTAAAATAATAACACTTATACCCCCCTCTGTTGCCGGTGCCATTCCAGCAGTGTCAGCACTGGCTCTCCTGCGGCTCGGGAGGCATGGTTATGTCATGCAATCCCTGCAGCCAGTCAGCACTGGCTTTACTCTCCTCTCCTATGGACATAAGTGACTTTCGGAGGAAGTGAGTGCAGCCGCTGCTAGTAGTGACTATCCTGTAAGTGTTATTTTACTGAGGGGACACTTAGGGACTGAAAAGGCATTGTCCGAGCAGTGGATAACCCTTTACGTGAGGGGGTCAATACAGAATTCTCAGACAAGGGCCTTAAATTCTCAGTGTTCGCATCTGCAGTAGTGATAGGGCATGATATCCCTATGATTCAGCCACTTCATTCTAAATCCAAATATGCTTGTGAGCCTTCAGAGATTTGTGTGCATGATGGGGAGAGAAAAGCACAAAATATATAGTATCATGTAAGTTACATGCTTGGATGCCAATAGGACGTATCGTCTGACCATCAGAACATCATAATCTATTTTTATTTCTCTCTTACAGCCACCTATACCTCAACGCCGTGCCAGAAAATTCAACCTGAACAACACGGAGAGAGCAGAGGCCAAGAAGGGACCTTTACCAGTTAACTCTACGGCCATGTTCAGAGGTTTATCGTTTGTCACCTGGTGAATCCTCTAGACACCAGCTCTAATGTCACCAGAGCGAGTTGTCCTCCTGAGCTCCTGGAAGAAGATCTACTGACGTGTAGAAGAGTGGACCCAGGCATCGAAGAACTGGAACGTCTAATAACACCTACAATTGGCACAGGACCGAAGCACATCATCTTCCCAAGAATTCATCAGCGATGAGGACAAGACTGACAGTGAAGACACCTGTCAGTGGAGATGTCGAGGGACCCGACAAGAAGTCAGCAGAAGACCAACACAGCCGATGGTTGTAAGTGGTGGCGCCAGAACATCTGCGCTCCTTTCCACTCATAGGCATGTGAAAAACACTTCAAAATGTATCTACCGGTAACTGGATTTCCTCACATTCATGACAGCACCACCATATTGTGCTGTCTTGGGTTGGAAGAAACCAAGTGGTGAGTGTTGGCCGGCTATTTAGGGGTGGAGGAGGCCGGATTTTTTTTTTTTTTTAAGTAACATCTCCCACATGCCTATGACACTTAAAATTGTTACTATATACAGATGTATCCACTGTGTATAGTAATTTTTAAAACTGACCGGTAATAGGATTTCCTCTGATTTATGACAGAGCTGTCATAGGTGAGGGGAAAAAGGTGAGTGATGGCCGGCTATTTAGGGGTGGAGGAGGCCGGATTTTTTTTTTTTTTTTTTTTTTTTTTATAAATGGAGGATTCTGAGCGATAGGGCTACTGTACACCAAAAGATCAGCTCAGACAATGGCGGTAAGTAGGAGCCAGAACATCTGTGCTCACACATAGGCATGTATCATACACTCCAGAATATACAGGCCGGGAACTGCGATCCACCCGCGGCTGTTAAAATGTTAAATGCCCTGTCAATCTCTGACAGCGGCATTTAACATGGCCGCAGCGGAAAGGCGTCATAAGTCCCTCCCATCGGCGCCCCTGTCACATGACTGTGGGTCGCCGATGAGTTGGCATGACAACCCAGGGTCTGCAGGAGACCCCTGCGGTTGTCATTGCTCATAGCCAGTGAGCATTTCTGCTGCACACAGGCGATCTGATGGTCGCAGCTTCTAGTCTCCCATGGAGACTATTGAAGCAAGTGAAAAGTAATAAAAAATCTTTTTAAAAATATAAAAAAAGTAAAAATATAAAAATCACTCCCCTTTCGTCCCATTCAAAATAAAACAATAAAAAAATCAAATATACACATCGCCACATTCAGAATAACCCGATCTATTAATATATAAAAAGGATTAGTTCGATTAGTAAACGGTGTAACAAGAAAAAAAATGAAAACGCCAGAATTTCGGTGTTTTTGGTTGCCGAACATTGCAATAAAATGCAATAACGGGCGATCAAAACATCATATCTACCCCAAAATGATATAATTAAAAACATTAGCTTGGCGTGCAAAAAATAAGCCGTACCCGGGTCTCAGAAATGGCGACATTTTTTTTTTTTTACAAAATTTGGATTTTTGTTCCTCACTTAAATAAAAATGAACCTATACATGCTTGGTATCTGTGAACTTGTAATGACCCGGAGAATCATTATGGCAGGTTAGTTTTAGCATTTAGTGAACATGGTAAAAAAAAAAAAAACAACTGTGGAACTGCACTTTTTTTGCAATTTCATCGCACTTGGAATTTTTTTTCCCATTTTCCAGTACACGATATGGTAAAACAAATGGAGTCGCTCAAAAGTACAACTTGTCCCACAAAAAATAAGACCCCACATAGCCAAATTGATAGGAAAAAAAAGTTATGGTTCCGGGAAGAAGGGGAGCAAAAAAGTAAAAGCGCAAAGCGGAAAATGGCCTGGGGTTGAAGGGGTTAAGGTGGCATGTTTTTTTTTTTGTTTTGTTTTTAGTAACATCTAGCACATGCCTATGACACATATTTATTACTATATACAGATGTATCCACTGTGTATAGTAAATTCTAAAACTGACCGGTAATAAGATTTCCTCTTATCCATGATAGAGCTGTAGGTGAGGGGAAAAAGGTACGTGATGGTCGGCTAATAACACTATAATTTGCACTTTACATAATTGACCAAAGGATTTAACTAAATGACTCTTATAAAAAGTAGATTTAGTTAGCTAAATGTTTAGTAATGTGTTAGGAAGCTTTTATGTTAAGGCATTGACCACTTTCTGATTATTGTTAAATAATGTGTTTGTGAGATGATTAAAAGGCACTTAGAAATATAGGTTATTCTGCACTATTTCCCATATTTCATATTTGGTGACAAAATTCAAGAAAGGTCATATTAGTAAGTGCCTTATCATCATCTCAAACACATGGGTCAACAAAAAACAGAAAATGGCCATTGCTTTTAATCATACTTTAAAGATCTGGAAAGAATTGACTTTAACGTTTGTCACCCCTTATATCATCAAATAACAAATAAACAGAAATTGCTTTTATAATAGATTGACACATCCAGAAGAGATCCCATTTCAGCAGTCACTTCATTATCATAACAAGCAGGATTACAATGAGAGATAACAGAATCCACCATTCACAGTAGGTAGTGTCACAGCTCACCTCTTCCCCCTTCCTGCACAATGACATCTTTATGTCACTAAACATGAGAACCTCTATATAAAACTCTCCCAAGGAACGAAATAAAGTCCCCTATATAGATAGATAGATAGATAGATAGATAGATAGATAGATAGATGCCTATGTCTAATCTCCAAACAGGCAAGAGAGCAGCTTCCATTAATGTACAAAAAAAAACCAGTAATCTGCAATCAGAAATACAGGTTCTAAAAAAAATTATCACAATCTGGTTTCAATTAGATTCAAAAAATTATTTGATACATTCCCTTAAAGAAAAATAAATAAAAAATATACATAAAAAGAGTATTAGATATTATAAGAAATGTTTAATAGGTTAGAGTAGAGTAGGGCCCTGCCGAAAGAGTCTACCTTGTCGTGGTGGCAGGCTTAAAAAATCTTTTGGTCAAAACAAATCCTGATGGCTATGTATGTGATCTGGTGTTCAATGGAAACTATTAATGTGTGATTGGTGAGGACGTGGTGCAGAAGTGGAGTTTTTCAAAAGTGGGCGGTGGGACTGTGGAAGGTTTGAGGGTTGGAGGCGAAGCTAGGGTGGAGGCGCAGCTGGGGTGGAGGCGGTGCTGGGGTGGAGGCAGCGCTGGGGTGGGGCCTGGTCGGAGTCTCAAGGGGGCCTGAACATTTTGCCAGTATGTGGCCCTGAAATTCCCAGCGGCAGCCCCGACGACTCCTATAGCATGTGATAGAATATTTTTTTCAGCTTTACTGACAATCAAGAGGAAAGGGCTGACATTTCCTCCCAATTACATTACTTACACTCCAGTACTTCATTTTCACAAAGGCTGCTAGTAGATAAAATAAATGGTCATTTTAAAGGGATTGTGCCACCATTAAAGGGGTTTTCCCACGAACAAAAGTTGATTTTAACCAATAGATCTTGGAATAATAATAACTTTCACAATTGAATGTGTTTAAATACACTGTGTTCCAAATTATTATGCAAATAATATTTTCTCAGATTTTCCCAAATTACCTATATGAATTGCAGTCATTGTAATTTTCCAGTCAAATAACTATTAGAGTACAATTGAAAGGTTTTTGAACAAACTGCCTATGATAACAGTATATTTAAAAAAAAATAAAACACTTAAACTGCACTCAAAATGCATGTTCCAAATTATTATGCACAGCAGAGTTTTCAACCTTTTCATTTTAATAAAGAACAAAAAACTGGTCATTTTTTAAATTATAAGCATTAGCAGGTTATTACAAACTGAAATCAAACAGTTTTCAACTCAAAACTTTATTCTAGGTGATGTTACAATTGCACATGGGACCCCTTGTTTGAAAGGAGCTTCTGAACTCTCATTCATTGAATTTGTCAGGTTTTGGATGGTTTCTGCTTCAATTGTTTTGCATGAGGACAGAATACCCTCCCAGAGCTGTTGCTTAGATGTGAACTGCCTCCCGCTATCATAAACACTCCTTTTGATGATGCTCCAGAGGTTCTCAATGGGGTTGAGGTCAGGGGAGCATGGGTGCCACACCATACGTTTGTCCCCTTTTATGCCCATAGCAGCCAGAGATGCAGATGTACAGCCATCTATACACAGCGGGAGGCCGCACGTAGCCATCTATACACAGCAGGAGGCCGCACGTAGCCATCTATACACAGCAGGAGGCCGCACGTAGCCATCTATACACAGCAGGAGCCCGCACGTAGCCATCTATACACAGCGGGAGGCCGCACGTAGCCATCTATACACAGCAGGAGGCCGCACGTAGCCATCTATACACAGCAGGAGGCCGCACGTAGCCATCTATACACAGCAGGAGGCCGCACGTAGCCATCTATACACAGCAGGAGGCCGCACGTAGCCATCTATACACAGCAGAGGGCGTCACGTAGCCATCTATACACAGTGGGAGGCAGCACGGCAACATCTATACACAGCGGTAGGCTGCAAATAGCCATCTATAAACAGCAGGAGGCAGCACGGTGCCATTTTTACACAGCGGGAAGCCGCACGGCGCCATCTATACACAGCAGGAGGCCGCACGGTGCCATTTTTACACAGTGGGAAGCCGCACGTAGCCATCTATACACAGCAGGAGGCCGCACGTAGCCATCTATCCACAGTGGGAGGCCGCACGTAGCCATCTATACACAGCAGGAAGCCGCACGTAGCCATCTATACACAGCAGGACGCCGCTCATAGCTATTTATACACAGCAGGAGGCCGCAAGTAGCCATCTATACACAAGAGGAGGCCGCACATAGCCATCTATACACAGCAGGAGGCAGCACGGTGCCATTTTTACACAGCGGGAAGCCGCACGGCGCCATCTATACACAGCAGGAGGCCGCACGGTGCCATTTTTACACAGTGGGAAGCCGCACGTAGCCATCTATACACAGCATTAGGCCGCACGTAGCCATCTATCCACAGTGGGAGGCCGCACGTAGCCATCTATACACAGCAGGAAGCCGCACGTAGCCATCTATACACAGCAGGACGCCGCTCATAGCTATTTATACACAGCAGGAGGCCGCAAGTAGCCATCTATACACAAGAGGAGGCCGCACATAGCCATCTATACACAGCACGAGGCCGCTCATAGCCATCTATACACAGCATGAGGCCGCACATAGCCATCTATACACAGTAGGAGGCCGCACGTAGCCATCTATATACAGCGGGAGGCAGCACATAGCCATCTATACTCAGCAGGAGGCCGCACATAGCCATCTATACACAGCTGGAATCCACACGTAGCCATCTATACACAGCAGGGGGCCGCAAGTAGCCATCTATACACAGCTAGAGGCCGCATGTAGCCATCTATACCCAGCAGTAGGCCGCATGTAGCTATCTATACACAGCAGCAGGCCGCAAGTAGCCATCTATACACAGCGGGAGGTCGCACGTAGCCATGTATACACAGCAGGAGCCCGCACGTAGCCATGTATACATAGCAGGAGGCCACACGTAGCCATCTATGCACAGCAGGATGCCGCTCATAGCCATCTATACATAGCAGGAAGTCGCACATAGCCATCTACACACAGTAGGAGACCGCACATAGCCATCTATACACAGCTGGAATCCGCACGTAGCCATCTATACACAGCAGGGTGCCGCAAGTAGCCATCTATACACAGCAGTAGGCCGCACGTGGCCATCTATACACAGCAGGAGGCCGCATGTAGCCATCTATACACAGCAGGAGGCCACATGTAACCATCTATGCACAGCAGGAGGCCGTACGTAGCCATCTATACACAGCGGGAGGCCACACATAGCCATCTATACAAAGCAGGAGCCCGCACGTAGCCATCTATACACAGCAGGAGGCCGCACGTAGCCATCTATACACAGCAGGAGGCTGCTCATAGCCATCTATACACAGCAGGAGGCCGCATGTAGCCATCTATACACAGCAGGAGGCCACAATTAGCCTTCTATACACAGCTGGAGGCCACCCGTAGCCATCTATACACAGCAGGAGCCCGCATGTAGCCATCTATACACAGCAGGAGGCCGCACGTAGCCATCTATACACAGCAGGAGGCCGCTCATAGCCATCTATACACAGCAGGAGGCCGCAAGTAGCAATCTATACACAGCAGGAGGCCGCACGTAGCCATCTATCCACAGTGGGAGGCCGCACGTAGCCATCTATACACAGCAGGAAGCCGCACGTAGCCATCTATACACAGCAGGACGCCGCTCATAGCTATTTATACACAGCAGGAGGCCGCAAGTAGCCATCTATACACAAGAGGAGGCCACACATAGCCATCTATACACAGCAGGAGGCCGCTCATAGCCATCTATACACAAGAGGAGGCCGCACATAGCCATCTATACACATCAGGAGGCCGCTCATAGCCATCTATACACAGCATGAGGCCGCACATAGCCATCTATACACAGTAGGAGGCCGCACGTAGCCATCTATATACAGCGGGAGGCAGCACATAGCCATCTATACTCAGTAGGAGGCCGCACATAGCCATCTATACACAGCTGGAATCCACACGTAGCCATCAATACACAGCAGGGG
This sequence comes from Phyllobates terribilis, assembly GCF_046119375.1. Lineage (NCBI taxonomy): Eukaryota > Metazoa > Chordata > Amphibia > Anura > Dendrobatidae > Phyllobates > Phyllobates terribilis. The sequence continues at coordinate 162,087,983 of NW_027362762.1, read as the reverse complement.
GCCGCAAGTAGCCATCTATACACAGCTAGAGGCCGCATGTAGCCATCTATACCCAGCAGTAGGCCGCATGTAGCTATCTATACACAGCAGCAGGCCGCAAGTAGCCATCTATACACAGCGGGAGGTCGCACGTAGCCATGTATACACAGCAGGAGCCCGCACGTAGCCATGTATACATAGCAGGAGGCCACACGTAGCCATCTATGCACAGCAGGATGCCGCTCATAGCCATCTATACATAGCAGGAAGTCGCACATAGCCATCTACACACAGTAGGAGACCGCACATAGCCATCTATACACAGCTGGAATCCGCACGTAGCCATCTATACACAGCAGGGTGCCGCAAGTAGCCATCTATACACAGCAGGAGGCCGCACGTGGCCATCTATACACAGCAGGAGGCCGCATGTAGCCATCTATACACAGCAGTAGGCCGCATGTAGCTATCTATACACAGCAGCAGGCCGCAAGTAGCCATCTATACACAGCGGGAGGTCGCACGTAGCCATGTATACACAGCAGGAGCCCGCACGTAGCCATGTATACATAGCAGGAGGCCACACGTAGCCATCTATGCACAGCAGGATGCCGCTCATAGCCATCTATACATAGCAGGAAGTCGCACATAGCCATCTACACACAGTAGGAGACCGCACATAGCCATCTATACACAGCTGGAATCCGCACGTAGCCATCTATACACAGCAGGGTGCCGCAAGTAGCCATCTATACACAGCAGTAGGCCGCACGTGGCCATCTATACACAGCAGGAGGCCGCATGTAGCCATCTATACACAGCAGGAGGCCACATGTAACCATCTATGCACAGCAGGAGGCCGTACGTAGCCATCTATACACAGCGGGAGGCCACACATAGCCATCTATACAAAGCAGGAGCCCGCACGTAGCCATCTATACACAGCAGGAGGCCGCACGTAGCCATCTATACACAGCAGGAGGCTGCTCATAGCCATCTATACACAGCAGGAGGCCGCATGTAGCCATCTATACACAGCAGAAGGCCACAATTAGCCTTCTATACACAGCTGGAGGCCACCCGTAGCCATCTATACACAGCAGGAGCCCGCATGTAGCCATCTATACACAGCAGGAGGCCGCACGTAGCCATCTATACACAGCAGGAGGCCGCTCATAGCCATCTATACACAGCAGGAGGCCGCAAGTAGCAATCTATACACAGCAGGAGGCCGCACGTAGCCATCTATCCACAGTGGGAGGCCGCACGTAGCCATCTATACACAGCAGGAAGCCGCACGTAGCCATCTATACACAGCAGGACGCCGCTCATAGCTATTTATACACAGCAGGAGGCCGCAAGTAGCCATCTATACACAAGAGGAGGCCACACATAGCCATCTATACACAGCAGGAGGCCGCTCATAGCCATCTATACACAAGAGGAGGCCGCACATAGCCATCTATACACATCAGGAGGCCGCTCATAGCCATCTATACACAGCATGAGGCCGCACATAGCCATCTATACACAGTAGGAGGCCGCACGTAGCCATCTATATACAGCGGGAGGCAGCACATAGCCATCTATACTCAGTAGGAGGCCGCACATAGCCATCTATACACAGCTGGAATCCACACATAGCCATCAATACACAGCAGGGGGCCGCAAGTAGCCATCTATACACAGCTAGAGGCCGCATGTAGCCATCTATACCCAGCAGTAGGCCGCATGTAGCTATCTATACACAGCAGCAGGCCGCAAGTAGCCATCTATACACAGCGGGAGGTCGCACGTAGCCATGTATACACAGCAGGAGCCCGCACGTAGCCATGTATACATAGCAGGAGGCCACACGTAGCCATCTATGCACAGCAGGATGCCGCTCATAGCCATCTATACATAGCAGGAAGTCGCACATAGCCATCTACACACAGTAGGAGACCGCACATAGCCATCTATACACAGCTGGAATCCGCACGTAGCCATCTATACACAGCAGGGTGCCGCAAGTAGCCATCTATACACAGCAGGAGGCCGCACGTGGCCATCTATACACAGCAGGAGGCCGCATGTAGCCATCTATACACAGCAGGAGGCCACATGTAACCATCTATGCACAGCAGGAGGCCGTACGTAGCCATCTATACACAGCTGGAGGCCGCAATTAGCCATCTATACACAGCGGGAGGCCACACATAGCCATCTATACAAAGCAGTAGCCCGCACGTAGCCATCTATACACAGCAGGGGGCCGCACGTAGCCATCTATACACAGCAGGAGGCTGCTCATAGCCATCTATACACAGCAGGAGGCCGCATGTAGCCATCTATACACAGCAGGAGGCCACAATTAGCCTTCTATACACAGCTGGAGGCCACCCGTAGCCATCTATACAAAGCAGGAGCCCGCACGTAGCCATCTATACACAGCAGGAGGCCGCACGTAGCCATCTATACACAGCAGGAGGCTGCTCATAGCCATCTATACACAGCAGGAGGCCGCATGTAGCCATCTATACACAGCAGGAGGCCACAATTAGCCTTCTATACACAGCTGGAGGCCACCCGTAGCCATCTATACACAGCAGGAGCCCGCATGTAGCCATCTATACACAGCAGGAGGCCGCTCGTAGCCATCTATACACAGCAGGAGGCCGCTCATAGCCATCTATACACAGCAGGAGGCCGCAAGTAGCAATCTATACACAGCGTGAGGCCGCACATAGCCATCTATACACAGTAGGAGGCCGCACATAGAAATCTATATACAGCGGGAGGCAGCACATAGCCATCTATACTCAGCAGGAGGATGCATGTAGCCATCTATACACAGCAGGGGGCCGCAAGTAGCCATCTATACACAGCAGGGGGCCGCATGTAGCCATCTATACACAGCAGGAGTCCGCACGTAGCCGTCTTTACACAGCGGGAGGCCGCATGCAGCCATCTATAAACAGCAGGAGGCCGCATGCAGCCATCTATAAACAGCAGGAGGCAGCACGGCGCCATTCATACACAGCGGTAGACCGCATATAGCAGTCTATAAACAGCAGGAGGCAGCATTGCGCCATGAATACACAGCGGGAGGCCGCATGTAGCCCTCTATAATCAGCAGGCGGCAGCACAGCGCCATCTATGCACAGCAGGAGGCCGCACATAGCCTTCTATACACAGCAGGAGGCCACACATAGCCATCTATACATAGCGAGAGGCCGCACGACACCATCTATACCCAGGAGGAGGCTGCACGTAGCCATGTATTCACATGAGGAGGCCTCACGTAGCCATCTATACACAGCAAGAGGCTGCACGTAGCCATATACACACAGCAAGAGGCCACAAGTAGCCATTTATAGACAGCGGAAGGCCACACGTAGCCATCTTTACACAGCAGGAGGCCGCACATAGCCATCTATACTCAGCAGGAGGCCGCACATAGCCATCTATACACAGCAGGAATCTGCACGTAGCCATTTATAAACAGCAGGGGGCCGCAAGTAGCCATCTATACACAGCAGGGGGCCGCATGTAGCCATCTATACATAGCAGGAGTCCGCACGTAGCCATCTTTACACAGCGGGAGGCCGCATGTAGCCGTCTGTAAACAGCAGGAGGCAGGACGGCGCGCTCTATACAAAGCAGGAGTCCGCACGTAGCCATCTATAAACAGCAGGAGGCAGCACGGTGCCATTTATACACAGCGGGAGGCCGCATGTAGCCATCTAAAATAGCAGGAGGCAGCACAGCGCCATCTACTCACAATGGGAGGCCGCACATAGCCATCTATACATAGTAGGAGGCCGAACATAGCCATCTATACATAGCAGGAGGCCGCACGTAGCCATCTATACACAGCGGGAGGCCGCACGTAGCAATCTATACACAGCAGGAGGCCACACGTAGCCAACTATACACAGCAGGAGGCCGCACGTAGCCATCTATTCACAGCGGGAGGCTGGACAGCACCCCCCAGATAAAGCAGAAGGCCGCAGGGTGCCCCCCCAAGACAGCGGGAGGCCACACGCAGTCACGCACACACACAAACATATACAGACATATAAACACATTTGAAACACTAAAATACATATAAACAGACATCACACAATGATTTCTGCCTGCACACACACAGACACACTCACTCACACACACACTCACTCATTCACTCACACACTCACTCATACACACACACCCTCACACATACACACACTCACTCACACTCACCATCCCCCTGCTCGGCTCCAGTCGTCCTGCTCCTCTCCGATGCAGCAGTACAGGGCGCACACTGCATGATGTCATGCTAGCAGACATGGCCGCGCACAGGGCCGTGTCTGCTAGCTGTGACGCGGCCGAGCCAGCACAAGCACACAGGGAAGTTAACAGGTGCAGTGCTGGCCTGGCCAAAGAAGCAGCAGCCATGCAAAGCTGCTGTGGGAGCGGTCGGGGCCCCCCCCCCCGCCTCTGCCTGCCTACCTGTAACTAATATTAATTTCAGAACAATTAGAAGAGAAATTCTACTCTAAACATGGACAAACTGTAAAGTTCGGGGTTTGTACCGGACACCAGGTGATTTTTTTCTGGATGTCCGGTTTACTGTTCGAAAGTTCAATGGCTGTGCGAAGTTCTTGTATGGCCAGCATACTCACCGGACATGTCACCCATTGAGCATGTTTGGGGTGCTCTGGATCGACGTATATGACATCTTGTTCAAGTTCCCCCCAATATCCAGCAACTTCGCACAGCCATTGAAGAGGAGTGGACCAACATTCCACAGGCCACAATCAACAGCCTTATCAACTCTATGTGAAGGAGATTTGACCACCATTTGCATCACGCAGTTCAACACACCAGATACTGATTGGTTTTCTGACCCCTGCAATACTGTAAAACTGCACATTTTAGAGTGACCTTTTATTGTGGGCAGTCTAAGGCACACCTCTGCAATAGTCATGTGTCTTAGATTTTTGGTCACTATAGGACACTATAGTGGGTGCAGGGGTTGCAGTTGCAACTTTTTCCAAGAGCCTAGGGAAGGCGGGGGACCAAATGGTCTGTTTAGCCCATCTGAAAAATCAATTCTAATATAGAGATTCTCTGAGAATATGATAAAAATGTCCCCCAACACTTATTTCAAGCTACAACCTGTTCTAGTCATGTCAGGATGGGCTACATCCTAAACAAACACCATCTGAGACGTGTCAACTGTCAGAGGAGTAAGGGCCCCGTCACACTTAGCAACGCTGCAACGATCCCGACAACGATACGACCTGTCAGGGATCGTTACTGCGTCGCTATGTGGTCGCTGGTGAGCTGTCAAACAGGCAGGCTCACCAACGATCAGGGGAGCAGCGACATCGTGGAAAGAATCTTTCCACGATGTCCTGCTCCTGGTTACCAGCCTGCTGAAGCAGGAGCAGGCTGGTAACCATGATAAACATTGGGTTACTAGAGGCACACGCGCACCTAGTAACTAGAGATGAGCGTTGTTCTACTCAAACTGTTCGCCAATCTCAAATTCGAGCTGTTTTGGGCGGTGTTCGAGCCGTTCGGCGAACACGAACAATTTGAGAAAAATTCGGCTGTTCGAGGTTATGTTCGATAACTGTTCGTGCACCAAAATCATAACTGGATTTTTTCTCAGTAATGATGAAAATTAATGTTAATACGCAGTTTGAGTGTACAGCGGGGTGGGGGGAGGGGCAGGGGATGGATCTCTGCAGGAACAATGAAGATCTCCATTTTTTTTTCTCTTTCCCGCATTTACAGTGGGGAGGTGCAATCTGTCAGCCTATCAGCAGCGCACACACGGAGCGAAGTGCTTTTTTTCACAGCAAGGGCATGTGTCATTGGCAGTGTATGTCACATGTCCTTGCCCTATAAGACCAAGCCATTTTCCCCGTCGCCACCATTTTCTCACTGCTGCAGCTGCGTGTTAGACGGCACCGCTGTTGCTGTGTGCGCTATACCTTGTTAATTCCAAGCCAATTTTCGCACAAATATACAGATAGCTTGGGAGTAGGGAATAGTTGTGATTGCAGTCCTTTTAAGGACTAGGTTACAGCATTTCCTACGACTTTTATCAGGGAGGTCTGTGCTCTTAAATAGATAGGTTGTGGGAGTAAAGACTAATTGTAATTGGAGTCCTTTTCAGGACTAGGTTACATCAGTTCCTATCAGTTTTTGCCAGGCAGGTCTGTGCCAGTGCTGTGCAAGTTTTTTTCACAGCATTTGGCTGAATCTAGCAAAGCTAATCCTTTTTGGCCTATTGCAGAGTGTGTTAGTCAGTGGAGTAGCCTATCTGTGTTGCAAGATATACCACCTGTGTATAGAATACCAATTTTTTTACTGCATCTAGTGAAGTAAAATCTTTTGGGCATAGCATCATTCTATTAGTCCATCTATACTGACCTCCATCAGGTTGCAAATTAAAACTAATTTTTATCTGCATCTACAGTACCTCTGAAAAAATATTTGGGCTTCTAGCAGTGTGTGGGACTTGTTCTATTAGTCCATCTATACTGACCTCCATCAGGTTGCAAACTGAATATATTTTTTTCTGCATCTACCTCTGAAAAAATATTGGGCTTCTAGCTGTGTGTGGGTCTTGTTCTATTAATCCATCTATACTGACCTCCATCAGGTTGCAAACTGAATATAATTTTTTTCTGCATCTAGCTCTGAAAAAATATTTGGCCTTCTAGTTGTTTGTCGGACTTTCTCTATTAGTCCATCTATACTGACCTCCATCAGGTTGCAAATTAAAACTAATTTTTATCTGCATCTACAGTACCTCTGAAAAAATATTTGGGCTTCTAGATGTGTGTGGGACTTGTTGTATTAGTCCATCTATACTGACCTCCATCAGGTTGCAAACTGAATATATTTTTTTCTGCATCTACCTCTGAAAAAATATTTGGCCTTCTAGTAGTGTGTCGGACTTTCTCTATTAGTCCATCTATACTGACCTCCATCAGGTTGCAAATTAAAACTAATTTTTATCTGCATCTACAGTACCTCTGAAAAAATATTTGGGCTTCTAGCAGTGTGTGGGACTTGTTCTATTAGTCCATCTATACTGACCTCCATCAGGTTGCAAACTGAATATATTTTTTTCTGCATCTACCTCTGAAAAAATATTTGGCCTTCTAGTAGTGTGTCGGACTTTCTCTATTAGTCCATCTATACTGACCTCCATCAGGTTGCAAATTAAAACTAATTTTTATCTGCATCTACAGTACCTCTGAAAAAATATTTGGGCTTCTAGTAGTGTGTCGGACTTTCTCTATTAGTCCATCTATACTGACCTCCATCAGGTTGCAAACTGAATATAATTTTTTTCTGCATCTAGCTCTGAAAAAATATTTGGCCTTCTAGTAGTGTGTCGGACTTTCTCTATTAGTCCATCTATACTGACCTTCATCAGGTTGCAAATTAAAACTAATTTTTATCTGCATCAACAGTACCTCTGAAAAAATATTTGGGCTTCTAGCAGTGTGTGGGACTTGTTCTATTAGTCCATCTATACTGACCTCCATCAGGTTGCAAACTGAATATATTTTTTTCTGCATCTACCTCTGAAAAAATATTGGGCTTCTAGCTGTGTGTGGGTCTTGTTCTATTAATCCATCTATACTGACCTCCATCAGGTTGCAAACTGAATATATTTTTTTCTGCATCTACCTCTGAAAAAATATTTGGCCTTCTAGTAGTGTGTCGTACTTTCTCTTTTAGTCCATCTATACTGACCTCCATCAGGTTGCAAATTAAAAATAATTTTTATCTGCATCTACAGTACCTCTGAAAAAATATTTGGGCTTCTAGCTGTGTGCGGGACTTGTTGTATTAGTCCATCTATACTGACCTCCATCAGGTTGCAAACTGAATATATTTTTTTCTGCATCTACCTCTGAAAAAATATTGGGCTTCTAGCTGTGTGTGGGTCTTGTTCTATTAATCCATCTATACTGACCTCCATCAGGTTGCAAACTGAATATATTTTTTTCTGCATCTACCTCTGAAAAAATATTTGGCCTTCTAGTAGTGTGTGGGACTTGTTCTATTAGTCCACCTATACTGACCTCCATCAGGTTGCAAACTGAATATAGTTTTTCTGCATCTACCTCTGAAAAAATATTGGGCTTCTAGCTGTGTGTGGGTCTTGTTCTATTAATCCATCTATGCTGACCTCCATCAGGTTGCAAACTGAATATATTTTTTTCTGCATCTACCTCTGAAAAAATATTTGGCCTTCTAGTAGTGTGTCGGACTTTCTCTATTAGTCCATCTATACTGACCTCCATCAGGTTGCAAATTAAAACTAATTTTTATCTGCATCTACAGTACCTCTGAAAAAATATTTGGGCTTCTAGCTGTGTGTGGGACTTGTTGTATTAGTCCATCTATACTGACCTCCATCAGGTTGCAAACTGAATATATTTTTTTCTGCATCTACCTCTGAAAAAATATTTGGCCTTCTAGTAGTGTGTCGGACTTTCTCTATTAGTCCATCTATACTGACCTCCATCAGGTTGCAAATTAAAAATAATTTTTATCTGCATCTACAGTACCTCTGAAAAAATATTTGGGCTTCTAGCTGTGTGCGGGACTTGTATTAGTCCATCTATACTGACCTCCATCAGGTTGCAAACTGAATATATTTTTTTCTGCATCTACCTCTGAAAAAATATTTGGCCTTCTAGTAGTGTGTCGGACTTTCTCTATTAGTCCATCTATACTGACCTCCATCAGGTTGCAAATTCAAAATAATTTTTTTCTGCATCTAACCCAGCCAATAGTTTTGGCCTAATACCACAGTTTGGCCACTCAGCTCTGCTCGGTTACCATCCATTGTTTTTTTGTGCAAACAACTCCAGAGTTGTGAATTAGTTAACCACCAAAATGAGTGGAAAAAGGCCTGCTGCTGGTGGAAAGGGGAATAGGCGTGTTGGGAAGGGGAAAAAAGGTTGTGTCCGTGGGGTAGGTGTTAAAGCAACAGTAACATCTGCAGAAGAAAGACCATCTTCCAGCCAAACTAAAATGTCTACTTCTTTTAGCGGACAATGTGATAAGATCCCTTTCTTACGGCCACGCCAATCGCTACAAATTCCAGATGAGGCACAAAAACAGCAGGTGCTTCAACGGATATCAAGTGCTCCTTTAAGTGGGCTCTCCTCCACATCAACTTCAACATCACAAATACTCCAGTCCTCAAAGGTGTCACCCAAATCGCACTTGCTTCCTCACAGCTCCCAAATCTCCAGCTGCCCGTCTGAGTATGAGGTAGAACAGATGGTTGAGTCTGCAGAGCTGTTTACTCATACTATAGCCTGGGAATCAGAGGTCGACTCCAGCGCTTCTGTGAATCCAGACGAGGAAATGATCTGCACTGATGCCCAGAATCTTTATGAGTCGGATCCAGGACCAGACGCAGAAGGTTCTGACCATAATGTAGACCCTCATTCCCAAACTGTAACTCCTGTTGGTGGAGACAATGAGGAAGACGATGATAAGACTCAAATACCTGATTGGAGCGACAACTTTAGTTTTTTGTCAGGGCAGGAACAGGTTGGCTCTGAGGACGACGGGTGTGATAACGCACAGGGTGATGATGATGAGGTCGGAGATCCCACTTACTGTCAACCCACAGTCAGCCAAGAGATGAGGTCAGCAGAGGAGGTGGAGGAAGATGCTAGTGACGACGAGGTCAGGTTGCGCCTTCCTGGACAGAGACGTAGTACTGGAAGCACGTCAACAACTGCATCCTCAAACACAACTCTGCCTCTCACCACAAGTCGTGGTGGCTCTTCAGGTCGCATGGGTGCTAAGCCTTGCATAGCCTGGGCATTTTTTCAGATCGATAAAGATGACCCAACTCGTGTTATCTGTAACATTTGTCAGCAAAAGCTAAGTAGAGGCCAAAGAATACATAGTTTGAGTACTTCATGCATGAACCGGCACATGGACATGAAGCATAAGTTGCAGTGGGAAGCTCAGTGTGCTACAATGCGGCCTAGCCGGCCGGGCCAACCACCGTCTGCCATATCTTGTGCATCCGCGGCCTCTTCATCCTCTGTGACTGGGGGGACAGCAGTCACACCTGTTTTGGGGCGCAGACCTGCCACCTCTTTACCCGCAACAGCCAGCGTGATTGGCAGGTCATCATTTTCTTTGGAGGTGGTAACACCAGCTGGTGTTGAGCGCTGTCCGACATCGATAGCACCACCTTTGGATGAAGGCAACCTAACATGTCCGCCTGCATCTTCCTCACAGACCGGCAGTTTGCCGGGGACACCCTTATCAACCCCGTCTAAGCACAATAGCCAGCCCTCGGTCCCTCAGATGTGGACAAGTAAAAGACCATTTCCTCCTAGCCATGAGAAAGCTAAGAGGTTGAATTTCACCATCTGCAAGCTCTTGGCTACAGAAATGCTGCCTTTCCGCCTGGTGGACACAGAGGATTTTCGAGACCTTATGTCCGTCGCAGTGCCCCAGTACCAGATGCCCAGTCGGCACTACTTCTCAAAGAAAGGTGTGCCTGCGCTCCACCAGCATGTCGCACACAACATCACCGCTTCTTTGAGAAACTCTGTGTGTGACAGGGTGCATTTCACCACAGACACTTGGACGAGTAGGCATGGACAGGGGCGTTACATGTCGCTGACTGGGCACTGGGTAACTATGGTGACAGCAGGACAAGGGGCTGCTGTCCAAGTCTTGCCGTCCCCACGAGTTGTGCGTCAATCCTCTTTATGTCAAAGTTCCTCCACTGCTTCTGCCTCCTCAACCTCCTCTCGGTCTTCCACCTGCACCCAAAGCCTGTCTGGTCATGCCACAAGCTTTCTAACTGCGCAGAAGGGATCCTGCACACCTCCTTACTATGCTGGCAGTAGGGCTCAACGTCATCAGGCGGTTTTTACATTGAAATGTCTGGGAAATGTGAGTCACACAGCTGAGGAGTTGTGGTCAGCTCTGGAGAACCAATTTCATGAATGGTTGTCTCCACTGGACCTGAAACCAGGGAAGGCCGTGTGCGACAATGCTGCAAACCTGGGTGCGGCCCTTCGCCGGGGCAATGTCACACACGTGCCTTGTATGGCTCACGTGTTGAACCTGGTTGTCCAGCAATTTTTAGCCCACTATCCCAGACTAGATGGCCTTCTGCAGAGGGCACGGTCGCTGTGTGCTCACTTCCGCCGTTCGCATCCCGCAGCTCAGCGACTTACATCTCTACAGAAGTCGTTGGGCCTGCCACTTCACCGGCTAAAATGCGATGTGCCTACCCGGTGGAATTCAACTCTGCACATGTTGCAGCGACTGTGGCAGCACCGACAAGCCCTGGTGCAATACGTTCTGACGTATAGCCTGGGCCAACGAGATTCAGAGGTGGGGCAAATCACGCTGGAGGAGTGGTCTCAGATCAGGGACCTATGCACCCTTCTGCACAGTTTTGAAATGGCGACGAAGATGTTTAGTGCTGACGATGCCACTATCAGCATGACTATTCCGGTGATTTACATGCTGGAGCACATGTTAAACAGAATTCAGGTGGTGGCACAAGAGGAGGTGGAGGAAGTAGAGGAGGAGGAGTTGTATGCGGAAGGGCTAACATCTGCAAGGTCCAGAAGGTCGGCAGCACCAAGGCGGCAGGCATGTGAGGGTGGGGGAGATGGTTTTACCAGGGCGCATGGTAGCAGCCAAACTAGTGAGGAAGGTGCAGGAGCCCAGGAAGAAGTGGAGGACGAACTGATGGAAGACTCATCAGATGAGGGAGACCTTGATCACATTTCTGTTGTGCGAGGTTGG